>NW_025113064.1:2596527-2761515 GCF_010416935.1 Polistes fuscatus
TGTTGGACAGAAATCTTCACTCTTCTTTTTCTTTTAAAATAAAATTTTTTTTTCCGAAGACAGTGGTGAAAGTCTAGGATTTGTACTTGGACAAAGCTCAGATAAAAGAAATACTTTAATTTAAGCATAACAGTGAAAAAGGAAACCTTGATGACACGTTTTTCGAATAAAGAAGTATTTTTTAGTTAAAGACTCCTGCTGTTTTAAAAATCCTCACGTACAATAACACCTTTCAATCGTTAGTCCTATTAAACATTTTCGTTATTCATTGTTTGGAACAATCGTCAAGCTTCCTTGGAAGTATTTCTCCAGATCCTTATTACTACAATAGAGATGTTTTTTCTTCCATACATCCTTATATATCCTATATACGAATGCTTATTACCACCATTAACATTATATACAAATATCAGGGTTAAAAGCCCTGCCGCAAGGTTTTTCTCTGACGAGACAAAAAGTATTGCACTTTTATTTGCTTAACTACGTGTTTTAATTTATTTTCATTTCACCTTCCTTACATTTAGCCTAAACATCTCGCCAGAGAACACTGACGGGATTCGGTATTGCGGCAATGAGATTTTCGAGTTCCTAACGCCAAATAATTAATTAATTTATATAAATAAAACTTATTTCGTAGTTAATAAATAAATAATCATCAAAAAATTGATTATGATTATTGATCGAGACGAATAAGTCCTGTACGAAATTTCTGCAATACATATTTAATTTTTTTCTAAAATAAACAAAAAATAAGAAGAAGCAAATAATATAAGAATATAATTAAAATATATGTTTGTATAGCCTGCGCATGGCTTTATCATATGATGATTACAGTTTATAGTTCTACGGCGGTTAAGTATGAATATAAATCTCTTGGTATTTTATTGTAATTTCGATCAGAAAACGTTAAGATATTGAACGCCGATTTCGCGTTATTACCGGATTATTTTTACAATATGTTATGTTTCAAACATTGAAACTTTGATTGATTTTACTTTCCATTGTTTATTTTTCTCTCATTTGTCTAATTTCTAACAAGATATAGATAATATTTTATGCAAAATCAGATCAACAATTATTCTGTAGAAATTAATTTAAAAGTCAATATTAATACAATGGCGTTCAATGTGTGCTTTTTTTTTTTAACTCTATACATCTTTACAATTTGTTCGTAGACATTTGGTAAATTGTTATGTAAGTGTAAAAATATAGCAAAAAATATAGTATCTCCAATGAGAAAGCGACGCTATTGTCGTTTATTTCACTTAGTTATAGTTTTTAGTATGTCTTTTGGGTGGATTCTTTTGTGCCTTCTAGGAATATATTGGTTGTAGTTATCGTTGGCTAGGGGGTTTATGTGAGTATCAATTCTTCTTTTGTATCTGTTGGTTGACTTGGTTATTTCTTCTTCTATCGTAGGAATATATAGGTCCTTCCTTATGTCTTCATTTCGGACGTACCATGGAGCGTGGACGTACCACGATCCTCGATTGTGCGTAGGGTAGGAAAAAAGAAAATTGGTTTTTCCTTTTTAAAAAAGCGTACGCCACGTTCCATCTCTTTTAAAATAGCTGCCTCTTTTTAAATATTTTCTTATAACTTTATCATCAACTTTTAAAGCATCCCTCAAATAAGAATACGACCAGGAAGGATTATCCGTTATTAGATAAAATAAAAATTGTATAATGTTGTATTCGTTCCATATTCGATGGTAATAAAAATGTTTCCAATCACAAATAATGAAAATTTTATACCAATATTTAACTGTCTCTGAACATACTTCAGGAAACTGATAATAATTCGATGATAGAAGCTCTTCTGTAGCATTTTCAGCACTTTTACCTCTTATATAATTTTTCCACACTTTAAACAGCACTTCTTCTAATTTCGGGGAAGCCATGTTTAAAAATGTTCAACAAAGAACTTGAAACTCTGAAAATAACAAACGAATCTTTATATCCAAATATTAAAATAACACTTAATATAAAAGTTTAACGTTGATTATAATATATCAGTCGTAATTTGTTGGGATTGTAGACCAATCCGAATAAATATAAATAGTTCGTACTGTTGTGTAGATTTGATATCGTAGAAGGAATCGTTATTAATAGAACTAATTAGCAGTAAATATGCTAAATATGTAATTGTTTTATAGCAGGAAAGATTTTGTACACAATGTTTACGATACTTGAATATCAAACTCTAAAATCAGGAAATCAGAAATTATTTGTAAATCGCACAAGAATAGCTGGCACGCTAGTCGAAAAACTTAGAGCAAAGCCAATATGGCGTAACTGTATGCACAACCTGTGCACAAACGATTTATACAAAATGATGTAGATAAGAACCGATCTAATATATAAATTAGCCTTATCTCTGCATAATACTTATTAATTAATACTATTAGTCTTATAATAGTTGAATAATTTAGTAATTCAGTAATCTTTTAAACTTACCTTTACTGTAGCTGTGGATACTTCTTCCAAAGAGCACAGAGTTTAATTTATAATTTAAAAACTACTTTCAAAGACCAGTATTCACTATTCCTAGAGATATGGTCTTTCTACTTCGAGCTTCGTTCCTCGACTGATCTAGACGAGAGAAATATTACGCCCTTTATCCAAAATTCTGAAAAGAGGGGGAATAGTGAACCTTGATCGAAAGTGGAGGGGACTTGCATTTGCATTCAAGACCGAGATTGCCCGAAGATTGCCGAAGATCCTTCGTTTGTGTATTAGTGCACACGGACGCTCGCACGCACACTAGCCCGCTCGCACGCACACTAGCCCGCTCGCGTGTAAAAGCCGACTGAGAGGCGGGACTTGCTTCCCCACTCTTACAATTACTTTTACCACTCTTTCTCGCTTATTTTTGCAAATACGAAGATAAACCTTACAACATTTTTTTAGTATTTTTCAATTCTCTACAACTTTTGTTTGAAACTTTTTTCGATTAAATGCCTAGATTCTAAGATAAGGCTATCTTTTATCTTTAGAACGAAATGACCACGCCTCCTTTCCCTAACTGTCCAAAGACGATAACAACACTAACTTCTCTAGACTGAAAATTCTGATTACAGGAGGGAAAGCTCTCCAAGTACTAAAAGGGGAGGGATAAAGTATGAACACACCTACCAACAAGGATAAGTGGAAGAAAAAACATCTGTATATTAGTAAAAGAAGATTTGGACAAATATTGTCAAGAAAGAGCTTGACGATTTACGACGCAATAGAATAACGGTATGTTTTAATAGCGATTGAAAGGTGCTATTGTACGTGAGGATTTTTTTCACTGCAGATATCTTTAACTGAAAATCTGTTTGTTCGAAAAACATGACATCAAACCATTTTTTAGTGGTAGGTTTAAATTTAAGTATTAATTTATATTTATTTTTTCCAGCTGATCTTTAGTTTTCCCTAATTATTCTGTAAATTATATGAGTAAATTATTATTTGCTATTTGCTACTTATTTACCGATTTCGGAAAATATTTTCTATCGTCTAGATCAGTCGAGGAACTAATCTTGAAGTAAAAGGAATAAAACTCCCAGAATAGTGAACACAAGACTGTAATTATAATTTGAAAATTGTAAATAAAAAAAGAGGACAATTTTATTCGATTTTGATAAATTTAGTTTAAAAAATGATTCATTTTATATTTTTTTAACTTAAAGGGATGATTTATCGATTCTTTTAACTTTTACAAAAAAAATTTATCCTCTGAAAATCTCAAAAGGGCGGATTTATAGTTTAATCTTCTGGGTGTGTCGCGGCGAGAATTGTTGATTAAAGGAACTTTTAATTTTAAAAAAGTATGTTCATGTCGGAAGTTAAAAGTTCATCGAAAAGACGTGTAAATAATTTCCGCTTGATTGATAAAAATCTTGTTTAGTTATCGTTTGCCCCGATTTTTAAAATATAGTTTTTAAGTAAAAACACGTTTAAACCGCAAATTTTGGAGGGTCACGTATTTAAGTTTTAATAAGAGAAATTCTTGGAATTTATTTTAAGCAGTTTTGTTTACATGTTTTATTACTATTGTGTTTCAGTATTTCATTGTAAAAAATGAAGAAAGTAAGATATGGAACAATTCAATGAAATTACTCACATTATGGACATCGATGGCTTTGTCGTAAATAAACGATATTTGTATAAAGAGATAAGTATTGTCGAAGTAAATATCGGAAATCGTATGTAACGAAATATTACTATTTATATTTCGTCACCTTTACTAATAATTTAAATTGGCCGCCGTCCTACAGTTAAGACGCGCAGGCGTATTAGGCTTAGAAAGATTCGGGAACGTTAACAACGAAACCGAAAATATAGAGACGGTTAGTAGTTTGCTAAGCAGAGACGGTTAGAGTTCAAATTGCGTAGCTAGTAATAAGACAATAAAATAAGATTGAATATTAGCTGTAATTGTTGTTTCTCTTCTTTGCAGATAATGCAACTAATGTACATAGTGTAGTTTTAAGTGTAATTTGTATTTTTACAATGTAACGCAATGCAGATAATGTAGTTTAGTGTGAATAATATTAATAAAATAATCGAGAGAATCTCTTATTTGCAGAAACTCAAGGAAGTTATATTTCCAAGACATCATCCTTATAAGAACTATGTAGAATATACCTTATACGTATATAAATACGATTTGTTTTTACGGAAAAAGTTTTCGACATTATTTGAGAGCGACAGAAGAACGGCGTGTTACGTAACAAACAAAGTCCATGGTATACCATTCCGGGACTTCGGTCTCGACGAATATGAACAAAGTCATGTGCACCGAGAATTAGATAAATTTCGCCAAAGACATGGGTCGAAGCTTTTAATAGCATATAAAGGAGAACATATCGAAAGATATTTGTTAAATCAGGCATCAATAACCGGTTTCAACTTAGAAGACTTTGATTGTCCTAAATTTGAAGACCTAATTAAAATATATGAAGATAGAAATTTAAATAATTCTTATCTTCATACATCGGCGAAATCAACCACAAATGTACATTGTTGTCCCTTTCTGAGAAATAAGTGTATATAGAATAATATAAGGATAAAAGATAATTTTTGTAAATTTTAAAATTTTTATAGCCAATTTTTTCTTACGCGCGCGATTTTTCATAAGTATTTTTTTTTTATAATATAATACCATTTTATAAAGATTACTGTTTCTACAAAGAGACAAGTTATAACTACGTCTGTTTTCGCCGTAATGTATAAATATGTAAAAAAAATGACGATCTCATCATTCCTTTAAAATAAATTATTATTTTATTTATATTCTTATTAATTTAATATTGTATGTAACGACGGATAACCTTTCTTTAAACCGTCTCCGTGCGTAAGACTACCAAATTTCTGTTATCTAATTTTAAGTTAAGTCTGTAGATCAAATTTGTTATCGGCAAAGCTATTCTGCAGTCCATATGTACATACCGAATTTAAATAAACATTAAAACTTTATAAAGATTCCAATCAAAAACACTGCGAAACTTTTGCAATACCGCCTTTTTTATAAATATGATGTAAATATGCTATGTACATCCGTAGAGATGTAAGAATTTCTACAATAAAATAAGTAATTACGATCTTCAGGAAGCGTTATAATTTCGGTTTAGCCAAACATACATACCTTCTAGGAAAAAATTTGCTGAAAAATACTGATTTCGTATGTAACCTAAAAGGGTTCTACAATCTCGTAATTTCTTAGATTTGATTTAATAATAATCGCTGTACCACCATGTACCCTTATTGGAGTACACCTTTAGCCCTAAATTTTGAAAATCTATCTGTAAAGTTTGTCTCGGATATCAACATTATTTGAATGTCATGATTTTTTTAAAAAGATTCCGTTGCATTAGATCATTGGCGTTCCAAAAGGCAATAATGAAGGGTAATGTCTTTATTAACTTTGTAGTTAGTTTGCTATATAATTAGCAGTATCTGGGTCGCTACAAAAGAGTTATGTTGATACAATCTCTATGGATTTCTTGCATTCTTACAGTTAGCGACTGATCTTAAATGCAAATGGTACAGTATGTATGCGTATAAGTGATTAGTTTAATTTCTTTTAAATTTATTTTTCAACGTTTTCGAATTTTTATTCTTTTATTATTTTATTCGTTTTCTTTGCATCTGTTTGATACAAGTCTTTTACTGAAATTGTCCATTTTATAAGAAAATGTTAAAATAAACACACAAGACACACTAATTATTCTTCGTAAAATAAGTTTTGTAAAATCTGTTAAAAGTTTTTGTAAAATCATTGAAAATAAAATGACTTCGCTTTATGTCCTCAACTAACCTACGACGATGAAAACATTAGCCCCTCTAAACCGAAACTTCTGAATAAAAAAGGAAAGACTCGCCAAGTATTAAAAGAAAAAGGGTTAAATTTGACCACACGTACCGTCAAGGATGTATGGAAGAACAAACATCTCTATTGTAGTAAATGAGGATCTGGAGAAATACTTCCAAGGAAGCTTGACGATTGTTCCAAGCAATGGAATAACGAAATGTTTTAATAGGACTAACGATTGAAAGGTGTTATTGTACGCGAGGATTTTTCAAACAGCAGGAGTCTTTAACTGAAAATCTCTTTGTTCGAAAAACGTGTCATCAAGGTTTCCTTTTTTCACTGTTATGCTTAAATTGAAGTATTTCTTTTATCTGAGCTTTGTCCAAAGTACAAATCCTACACTTTCACCACTGTCTTCGGAATCAAAAAAATTTTATAATATTTTAAAAGAAAAAGAAGAATGAAGATTTCTGTCCAACATTCCTGACCAACAAAAGATATATTCAGACAGAAAGAACAAAAAATTGTCGGCGAGTTTTGTCATCTGTGTTATTTCAAATCAATGGAAACTTTTTTTTAGATAATATACTTAAGAATGTGATAGAATAACAGAGAGAAAAAAGGCATGTACAGTGGTTCTTAAAAATATTCGTAAAAAAATCTAATTTTGGAATAGGCAAGGGAATATAGCGATAATGCAATTTATTGTTTATTAATACTAGTATTTGTTACATAGTATAGTCATTTACTACAATACTTCATACGAGATGTATGGATATTTATTGCATACATTTTCCAGCTGATCTTTTGTTTTCCTTAAATATTCGGTAAATTCTTCTTCTTCATTCTTCAGTTTAGGCAAGTCGCCTGTTTCGTAACGACGTTTTTCTGCCTATTGCACTGTTAAATTGTCGCACCATCGTTTTCGTGGGCGCCCCGTACTTCTGCGGCCAACCGGTGACTTATCCCGTGCAATTCTGACGATTCTTCGGTTGTCCATTCTGCTAATATGTTCGTTTCATTCTTATTTTTTACTTAGTATCCATTCGTTAATGTTCTCCACTTTGCATGTTCTTCTTATATCTTCACTTCTCTCTCGGTCCAGTAGTGTTTTTCCAACTATTCTGCGAAGAACTCTCATTTCGGTTGTCTCTAGTAACTGTTTCGTTTTCGCTGTGTCTGGTCGAGTTTCTGCGGTATATGTCATAATAGATCTCACCGTTGCCTTATAGATTCTTGCTTTGGTCTCTATATCCATGCTTTTGTTTCGCCATATTGTGTCATTTAAACAACCCGCTATTCTGGATGCCTTCATTGTCTGTTCTCTTACTTCTGCTTCAACATCACCATACCCTGAGATTTCTATTCCTAGGTACTTAAATCTAATTTCCTGCTGAATAACCTTCCCTTCAATTTCCAGTTTGCACCTTAACGGTGTCTTTGACGTTGTCATGCATTTAGTTTTCTGGGCCGATATCTTCATATTGAATGATTTGGCTATACAGTTAAATCGGTGTAGTAGACGTTGTAGATCATCCTCATTTTCGGCCACTAATACAGCGTCATCAGCGTAGCATAGGATGGTTATTTCTTCGTTGCCCATTTTATATCCTTTTAGTAATCTTACATTTCTTATTATTTCGTCCATAATGATGTTAAAAAGCAGGGGGCTTAGGGAATCCCCTTGTCGGATACCACGACCTGCATCAATCGGTTCAGTCAAGGCACCATTTATCTTTGCTTGGATCTTATTGTTTCTATAGATGTTCTCTATGGTCTTGATAAAATTATTCGGAATTTGCCGGTTATAAAGGAGGTGTATAACATCCTTTAACTGCACACGGTCGAATGCCTTTTCCAAATCAATGAAATACACGTATGCTGGTCTGTTGTATTTGATTGATTTTTCTGTTATCTGTCTTATGATGAAAACCGCGTCTGTGCACGATCTGCCTGATCTGAATCCCTGTTGTTCGTCTTCTAGGTTCGTTAAGCTGTTAATTTTATTCGTTATAACCTTTGTTGTTAGTTTCAATGAAGTGTTTAAAAGATTTATTCCCCTGTAGTTTGTAGGCAGTTTTTTGTCTCCTTTTTTAAACATAACTATAGTTGTACTAGTTCGGTAAATTATATAATTAAATTATTATTTGCTATTTCCTACTTATTCTACCGATTTCGGAAAATATTTTCATATTCCTTGTTTATAAGAATTATAATAATAGTAATATGTTAATATGAAATTACAAATTAAATTTATTAACGTATTCTTTTGGCTGTAGTAGTGTAGTGGCTACAGTAGCTACAGTGTGTGTATGTTTTTACGTCGCCGATACCTATATCTTATTATGAGCGCTAACAAGTATTTTTACCTTTCTTCCTTTCTTTTTATCTCCGTTCTTTTTCTTTGCTTTCTTATTGCTTTTTTTCGTTATTGTGAAGTAAGCTTAATAAATTTTTTGTCTATTTTTTCAATAGTATTTTATAATAATTTTATAGAAAATATAATTAAAAAAAAATGCTTTTGTATTATAGGAAGTGCGAATTTATTTTTGGCTAACGATATAAATTTTATTAGGAAAAATTTATTAACAAAAAGAAATTAAAAAGAAAGAAAAATTTATTATAAATTTTATTAAGAAAGAATTATTGTTTTTCTTTTATTCAATTTTCATTATTTTTGACAATAAATAAATAAACAGCGTGCCATAAGTATCAAGATTCGATTTAAAAACGCCGCGCTTATACGCCGATATATATAGATATACAGAACGCTCGACACTCGACTGCCAAAACGAAAAATGCTTGCTACCGAAAGAAAAAATCTTATACAGAACGCTCAACTATCGATGGCCAGGAAAAAAATACTCGCTATCGCCTAAACAAATAGAAAGGGGGAAAATCCGGTCTCAAGGCCGAGAGCCCCGAAGATTGCCGAAGATCCTTCGTTTGTGATTAGTACACACGGACGCTTGCACGCACACTAGCTCGCTCACTTGTAAAAACCGACGGAGGGATAGGACTTGCTTTCCCCCACCCATATAATTACTTTTACCACTTTTTCTCGCTTATTTTTGCAGATACGAAGATAAACCATAAATTATTATTAGCGTATTTTTTAATTCTCTTTCAACTTTTGTTTGAAACTTTTTTCGATTAAATGCCTAGATTCTAAGATAAGGCCATTTTTTACCCTTTTTTACCTTTTTGCTCAAAAACGCAGGATCTTATTGCAAAAGAATTAGCCCTATTCGATTCAGCGTCGTCGACTTGACCTTAGATCAATGTTTTTCGCTGTCAGCTGAAATTTAGAAATTTGACCCTATTGAGTGGACTATTAGGAGTGGCAGGAGATTATCGCTACGTCCCAAGTTTGTAGCAGCAACTTGTTTCAAATTGCTTCAGATTGATAGTACTCGGTAGGCAAAATCACGCACAGGTGATCCGCACAGTTCAAATTATTACATATCAGCTAGCAGTAAAGATCAGAGGTTTCTGTTAGTAACGAATAACGAAATTCGGGCAGATAGTGAAATAGGGTCCAAGCGCCACACTGATCCGCTATTGAACGAGTATTAAATATATTGTCAATACATTATTATATATTGAAGTGTATTATTTTGAATCAACTCCTTCCGCCCTTACAACGTGGAAGTGAAAGAGGATAAGGTCCGTTTTCAATCAGAGTGAGAAAGGGCGTGCACGAGAGCGTGCACTATACGGAAGTGAGAATCAGTACGACCGTACAACCTAACAAATTTATTTAATATTCAAAGTACGTTAATAAGTATGTAATACTTAAACCAGTACATATATATTTAAATAATCTGAAATATAAAAAAAGTGTAATAGAGTATTAAAATAATTGTTAATTATTCAATAGAAGTGTCTATTGTTGTTTAAAAGTTCGGAGTATATGATGTATTTATCATCCTTCTCGAAATCCACTGTTAAACTGATTCATTGTCCTCTATAAAATCTCTTTTGTTAAAAGTTAATTATATGACTTTCCGAACGTTGAGCATGTGTATAACAGGAATAATATACGTAATAAATAGGATTATCTTTTTTCGGGAAGTCATACAAACAACTTTGAATAAAAGAACTTTCACAGAAGACAACAGGCCAGTCTGAAAGTAAATTTCGAACAGAACGGTACATACATCTTATACTACTGCTTATAAACAACAATACACATTACCTTCGATTAATTAACAATTATTTTAATTACACTAACGCATTTTACTTATATTTAAGCTTGTTTTAACGCATATATGTTGTTTGAAGCATTACATATATCTATTTTTTTAACGTGCTTTAAATATTAATTAATTTCGATCTGATACACTTTTCGATGAAAATTTTGTGCCACCTTCTTAAAATTATCACTGTGCAGATACATTAAAACAAATATACCTTTGTTGAAGCAATTACATAAAAAAAAAGAAAATCAGAACGTTATAATCTTAAATTCAATTTATTTCGAATATTATTCTCGTTATAACATGCGCAACTCTCGGTAAGTCACATAATATTTAATAAAAGAAATTTCATAGAGGACAATGACCCAGTTCAACGGTGGATTTCGAAGGGAATGGTACATAGATCATATATTCCAAGCTTTTAGAGAACAATGGGCATTTCTATTGATTAATTGACAATTATTAAAATATTTTAATGAACTCTACTTACATTACAGGAAAATTTTACCTTTATAGTCATCACTGCGCAAGAGTGTTAAAATAATTACATAAAAATGAAGTTATTCGTCGTACAAATACACGGGACTTAAATTTTTTCCACATAAACTGCATTTTATTAATACAGGCTCCTAACATGTACAAGAGTATTTCAAATCGTTGGATTTAACAACAAATCTCTTTGAGATTTTTTTCTATTTGTGTATGTGTGTATGAAAGCCTTAAATAATTACTTTTTAAAATATACAGTCGCTCACGAAAGTATCTGAACAGTTCCCATGAAATATTTTAATAATTATAATAAGTGTATTACAGAACACTTACCGACATATTACCAAAATTAGATAGAGGTATGACTCTTTAGATTATACAGATATAGTTTCAAGCAAATCGAAATATATATACAATAATTATGATTTATTTCTTACAAACGTAACGATTGCTAAAGCCACAAAAGTATTTGGAACATTGAAATTTAAAATATTACTAATAATGAAAAATATTACTTTATTCCAGAAAGAATCATCTTTGCTAATAAATTATTTGGCGAATTTTAATCTTTTCTTCTTATTAATATCACTAATGTATGACTTGTGTGTATCTGTAATACATTTATTATAATTATTAAAATATTTCATGGCAACTGTTCAAATACTTTCGTGAATCACTGTATGCATAAATGCATTTCTGAAAGCACATACACGTTTATACAATTAAATTTAAATATAATTATTTAAAATTGTATGACAACTGAGCGGAGGTGGTCCCTCTAGTAACTAAGATGAATTTGGGTAGATAAAAAAGGGGATTGCAAGTTTCTATATACTTATGTATCCTTTGTCAGGACCTTTTTCATACTTTGCTTAAATAGCACTTGTCATTCTATAGAATACCTAGGTATTAAATATAGACAATATACCTAGTTAAAGTATTTAATATTTCTTATATTTCGTACATTGCCTAAAACCGCCAAGCATTATGTACAATGTCTAGGCATTATGCAAAATACAAGCTTTCCGTACATTGCCGGTAACATATACATATACAGGGTGTCCCAGATAACTTTAGTCACGATTTTGCAAGTAGTTGCGATAACCTGACAAAAAAATACTTTCAACAAAAGTTTAAAAACTTGTTTTCATTGACTATACCTTGCAATAAAAAAAAGTTCAAAAATAATTTTTGTTTTAATGTTTCTTAGGCAACCTTTATTTTTTTAAATGGTACTTAGTTTTTTTAACTGTACAGTATTATAGCCCATATTAATACGAATTCAACGATATTGTCCTAATGAATCCCTACAATTGTGTAAATTTTTTAAACAGGAGTGGAGGGTTATGATCGTCCCACAAAAATCCTTATTCAAAATAATAATATGACTGATAATTATAGACAATTAGTAAAGTATTATGAAATTAAACGTCATGCAAATAAAACGGCTACTGATTTGCATTCGTTAATTGTTCTTTAACAATGTCATGCTTTTATAAAATGAAAAAAATCATTGACATTATCATCGTTCAACGTGATTAGTTTTAATATAATATTTCAATATTGCTATGCACATTTGTTCGTGATTCGACCCGAACATATCGACTTGTATCAATTAAAATAACTAAACAGAACTGCATGCTACGTCAGTCACTACGTGAAATCATAGATAATTCAATTTTTTTTTATTTTTAAAAAAGCTATTATAAGTAATAATCATTTTTTTTCGAAGAATAATAAATAATACACGTTTTCGTCTATCAAACATTGACAATCAATACAAAATTTCACATCTTCAATATCAATGGATTGTTATAAACAAATAAGAATCAGAATTTCTATTTGTAATCTTCGGAATAATTTTCAAGATCTATTTTACCAAAATATACGCTGGCTAACGTATGTTCCTTCTTTTTAGCCTAATTCAGTTACCAAAATAAACGCAGTCAATGTGTTTTATGGTATCGTATCTAACAATACACACTAGAAATATAAATTTCTTGTTCTCTTGTAAAGAATGTTGTGATCATACGGATTTTTTCGATTAATCGATTATCTTCATAAAATTAATGTGATTAAAACTATTGTTATATATAGACAAATTTATTTGTCCTGTGTTTATTTATATTCTAGTAATATGTATTCCAATTAGATTTTTTTTCTAAAAAAATTCATGAATTATAGACCAAGCGTCATAAAATTCAAATATTTTGGCAACATCTGTTACTTCATTGAGGTTTACATTTCCTTTACTTTTATACATATTAATTATCCGTTTTTTCATTAGTCCTTGTATGAATCGAAACTACAAGTTATTACTTGTACTTAATGCTGTATGCATTATTTAGCGATCACGTCGATAGAGAAAAAATCTCTTCAAGTTCTAATTTTCGGGCGATAGCTACTGCATCAGTCAACTTTATATTTCTTTTCGTTTTCAATATGGATCTTGCTCTATCGTTTCTCAATCCTAGAACAAATTGAGTCTTCAAGTTATTAATCGTATTACACTCAAAACTACATTTACTAATTATGTTCCTTAAAGCGAGAACGTATTGTGGTACAGATTCACCGATCATTTGAAATCGAGACCAAAAACGATATTCGGCAGCCTGTGTCCCGTTATATTGTCTAAACGTATCTTCTAAATTCGATATAAGTACTTCATATTTAATATCATAAATATCAGAATAAAAATATATTTTTTCCAAAATTTTTATAGTCGAGGAATCCAACATAAAAAGCAAAAATTCAATCTTTCTATCATCTGGTATCTCAAGAAAATCGATTACATACTCAAATGCACTTTCCCATTGAAGGAAGTTCATATTCCGCGGATTAAAACTATCCAGATAACAGGGTCCTTGAGTTATTATATCTTCCATTGCATTTATTACCTTTATTGTTTAAATGATTAATAAATTCTTTTGATTTGGATAATACGTGATTTGATAATTTGTTAGAAATTCTTTCTTGTGTCCATTGTTTCACCTTCACTAATAAACACTATACTATACATTTCGTTTATAACTTAAAATCCTGTTTCCTTCTTTTTTTATAAAAATACGAATGTTTTATATTTCAAAATATTCGTTTTACGTTTGTGAACGAAGGTTCTTAGTGTTTTATTGAAGATCAACAACTTTTTTTACGAGTATATAATGTTAATATAAATACAAATACAAAAGTTTTGACTTATATTCTAACTGACTGACGGTCGCCGTTCGATTTTATATTTAAAATTAACAGTTGAATGATAAGAGAAACAACGAGCTGATATTTAGTGTTTAAAACGTGTCCTTGATCTAGATATCAATATGCTTGATGATTATAAACAGTTTGTAAAGTATTGAGAATCTAAACGTCGACAAATGTCAACAGTTACAAATTTACTTTTGTTTATCGTCATTTTGAATATCACATATTTTTATAAACTTAAAAGCATTTTGAAAATTGTAATAATGTAATATATTTTCTTCACTTCGTTTTCTCCGACATCTTACTACGAATTAGTTTTTGACTAGGGCCTCGTTTATTATTCAAATTAATAAGCCTTAACGACTATTGCTTCAATCTTTACATAAATATTCTAACTAGATTTTGCTTTGTTTTTATTTTTTTCAGGAAATTATTATAAATAATAATATCGTTTTAAGAAACAATTAACGATTTCCATTTTCGTTTACCGAACAATTGTGTTTAAACTCTTGATCTGTAGGACGTATTTGTATATATATTTTGTATTTCTATTCCTATTAACATTATAAACTAATAGAAATAGCTGTTAATCTTCGTAACAACACTGAGAACCATTACTCGCAGCACATAAACGTAGAACGAATATTTTCAAATATAAAACGTATAGTATCATATGTAGAAAAAAAGAATACAGGATTTTAAGTTCAATACGAAAATTAGTGTTCTTAGTGTTAATTAGTGAAGGTGAAACAAGGGACACAAAAAATAAATTCTAACAAGTTATCAAATTACCTGTTATAAAAATACAGAAACCTTAGGTGTTGTTTAAACAATAAACGCAATGGAAACAATGGAAAATATGGAAAAAATTGAAACAACGGAAACAATGGAAACAACTGAAACAATAGAAATGGCATATTCATCGGAAAAAACGGAAACAACGGATTTAATGGAAGCAACGGATTCAACGGAAACAATGGAAACAACTGAAACAATAGAAATGGCATATTCATCGGAAAAAACGGAAACAACGGATTCAACGGAAACAATAGGAACAACTGAAACAATGGAAATTGCATATTCATTGGAAAAAATGGAAATAACGGATTCATCGGAAACAACGGATTCAACAGAAACAACGGAAACAACGGAAAAACCGAAAAAAAAGGAAACAATGGCAGATATAATGTCTGATGGACCCAATTATCTGGTTAGATATGATCCGGACACTATGGACTTTTTTGAATGGCTAAATGCATTTGAGTACATAGTCGAGTTTCTTCAAATAAAATATAAGAGAATAGTTGATTTTTTCTTCTATATGATGGAAACTTCTGCTATTATGAAGTTTCAAAAAGAGTTCTCAATGTCTATGCTTTTTCGTCTTCAATACGAAGTTCTTATAGCAAAGATAGCAAATGTGTTCGGATATACAGATGAAACATTGGTTGCTGAATCTCGTTTTTGGGATCGAGATCAGTTTATCGGCGAACATCCGAATCAATATATGGATGCATTAATAAAGTTAATTACTAAATGCAATAGTAGCATTTGCAAACCTGATATCTTGAAGAATCGATTCTTGCAAGGACTAATAAAAAAACAGATAATTGATAGATATACATGTCAAGGAGAGTTAAGTCTCGAAAAAGTAGTAGAACTTGCCACAATATATGAATTTTATGACGCTTGGTCTATAATTCATGAATTTCTTTAGAAAAAGAATCTAATTGGAATACATATTACTAGAATATAAATAAACACAGGACAAATAAATTTGTCTATATATAACAATAGTTTTAATCACATTAATTTTATGAAGATAATCGATTAATCGAAAAAATCCGTATGATCACAACATTCTTTACAAGAGAACAAGAAGTTTTTATTCCTAGTGTGTATTGTTAGATACGATACGATAAAACACATTGACTGCGTTTATTTTGGTAACTGAATTAGGCTAAAAAGAAGGAACATACGTTAGCCAGCGTATATTTTGGTAAAATAGATCTTGAAAATTATTCTGAAGATTACAAATAGAAATTCTGATTTTTATTTGTTTATAACACCTCATTAATATTGAAGATGTGAAATTTTGTATTGATTGTCAATGTTTGATAGACGAAAACGTGTATTGTTTATTATTCTTCGAAAAAAATGATTATTACTTATAATATCTTTCCTAAAAATAAAAAAACATTGAATTATTTATGATTTCACGCAGTGACTGACGTAGCATGCAGTTCTGTTTAGTTATTTTAATTGATACAAGTCGATATGTTCCGGTCGAATCACGAACAAATGTGCATAGCAATATTGAAATATTATAGCAAAACTAATCACGTTGAACGATGATAATGTTAAAGATTTTTGTCATTTTATAAAAGCATCACATTGTTAAAATAGAATATTAAACAAATCCAAGTCAGTAACAGTTCTATTTGGGTGAAGTTTAATTTCATAATACTTTTCTTATTGGTTTTAATTATCATTTATATTATTATTTTGAACAAGAATTTAGGTAGGACGATAAGTATCTTTTACCCACCTCTCCTGTTTAAACAAAATAGTTTAATTTAAATATTAAGTTGTTCAGCGTCCGTTAAACAATTATTATATCAGTAGATTTTTATTTCTGCCGACAATATACTTTTTTTACAAAAATTCTCTATCTTTAATACAACCCTGCAACCCTTTACTAGCATGTAATTGTAAATCAAATATTTTTAAGAATTGAGTAAATGTAACTATTATAACTAGATACGGATAGGCAGTTACACGACGAAGTAACAATAAATTAAGCATTATGCAGGAAATATTTTATTAATTATAATAAGTGTATTATAGAAAACTTATTGACATATTATTAACATTGGATGGAGGTATGCCTCTGTAGATTATAGAGGTATAGTTTCAAGCAAATCGAAATATATATACAATAATCATTATTTATTTCTTACAAACGGAACGATTGCTAAAGCCACAAAAGGATTTGGAGAATTGAAATTTAAAATATTACTAATAATGAAAAATATTACTTTATTCCAGAAGGTATCATCTTTGCTAGTAAATTTTTTGGCGCGTTTTAATCTTTTCTTCTTATTAATATCACTAATGTATGGCTTCTTTCTGGGCAACCTAGCATAATAATCATTTTTATGTAGCACTCTTCTACATAATTATGGATGTACATCTTTCTTAAAGTACTGTTCTTAACTACTGTTGCAAGTTTTGTAGCAGTAATTTTTGGATTTTTTTTATTTCAGGGATCAAAGTTCATTCTTCTCGTTCCGCTAACTTCTTTGGTCGACCTGAACGGTATTTATTACATTTTTTATAATTCTTTCAGAATTCGATTTTTTAATAATGTAATGTATCGTAGTTAATAATGTAAATTTAAAAATTTACTTATTTCATCGTATGTTTTTCCTTCTTTGCGCTACTTAACAATTAATATTCTATTACCTTCAGAAATTTCAGATCTTTTCGGACTCATGATCAATATCGTAATATTTCACCACGAATACTGAACTGTGACTGAGACAAATGTACAAAACGCAACAACTAACGACCTTTCATGTATCCATTTAGTACTGGAAAAACTTTTATTTCCATTATTTCTTGATCTTATTGTAAGTGCTAAGGTGTGCAATACGAAAGTGTTTAACAGGGCTGGTTTTGTCGTAAGGTATAGTTCAAGGAGAATTCATGAGGGGAGACTATGGCAGGGCCCCCCCAAATTTTTTTGAAATTTTACACATTTCTAGTAGTCCATGAGAATATTCATCGTGCCTTTAAACAAGTTATATATATTCAGCTGTTTGATTGAAATTTCATAGACTCCTTAAAATTTCACGTTCTCCGACCCGGAACGCAGCACTCACCACCTTACGAGCGATCACGTAACAGGAGCACTAAAATATTTGTGGTACAGGTCGTTTACTCGAAAAGTCGAGGCGATCTGAGACGAGGGAAAGTGTGTCCTAAATTTAGATTGCTAACCGAACTACACCTCGTGGCTTCCACAGGTGTCCGGTATAATAAGTCAGGTAAGAAAGCTCTCTAGTTTACGGTAAAATGTACCTCGCGACGTATTTGCGTTATTTCCTTTTCTATCTAGTCTATCTTCGAGCCACTATCCACTTACATAATTTCATTCTGAATAAAGTATTCGCTTATCCCGGCTTTTCTCTCAATTCCGTGAGAGTTTTTATATCGAGGCCAAATTATATGTATACCAAATTTTATACATATGTATGTAGGAATATTTTTTGCAACCCTACTTGTACACTTTCTTACTCTCATACTCTTTACTCTATTCTTTGATACTCTTCATTCTTCACTCTTATACTCTGATACTCTCATACTCTTTATTCCTTTCACTCTGCGATTTCTCCGCTACCGCTAACTCTGATCTCTTTTACTCTTCTCTGCAACACTTTTTCTACGACTAACTCTTTATTTTTTACTCTTTATTCTTTACACTGATGCTCCGATCCTCTGATGATCCTCCTACACGACTCTCTCCTCTTATATTCTTCTCTTCTCGTATCCCCCCGCATCCACGCTAAATACACGCACGTACTCACACTCTCTCATTTCTTTCACACCATAACAACAAAGGACAAAATTTCTTATAACTCTACCTAACCGAAAAACAACTTTACTTATACTCAAAATACTAACGTATATATTTAACAACGATCGTTCTCGAACATTCATATCTTAACGTTTCTCGCCTTTATATTTATCCAATCCCACACTCGGCCATTCTGCACACACATTCGTCCTCGAATGTCTCTCTCTCCTCTTTTTCACACATTCATTCATCCATAACACCTTTTGTTCTAATTCCGCATTTATCTTACATTTTGTATCTCACTCATCCCCATCCATACACTCATACATATACATAGGCGCCTTCGTTTACAAATTTGATTACATTTTATTCTTGCTCTTGTTAAAGTATGAAAGATTGTTGTATACGATAGTCGTCGAATAGTTTCTATTGCTATTGGGCAGCAACTCCTAGAGAAGGAATGTCAATCATCTTTCGTTGTCCTTTCATGGGCCTTTTCAGTTTCGGGAACAAAAGAAAGTCACAGAGTATCATATCTGGGGAATATGGTTGCTGCGGCATCATTATTGTGTTGTTTTTAGCCAAAAATACGCGCACAAGCAACGATGTGTGAACAGGGGCGTTATCATGGTGCAAAAGCCGAAAAATAGGCAACATCGAAGACGAGCCAAAACGCGTCAAAGCAAAATAGCTGTCAAAAATAACTGAACATTCTAAGTCGCCGAACTTGTCAGCATAAGTGAGGGACATGAGTACCAACATAACGCCACAAAAAATTCAAAATCGAATATACGTAACCCGCGGGAAATTAAAATTCGCGATACTTTTGGAACAGACCCCGTATGCAAACCTGTGTTACGTCCGGAGACGCGAAACGTTAAAATGTAACAAACAAAGCCTGTTTTGGCCACTCTGCGTACACCGAGTATAGCCGGGATCAGGCAGGCTCGTCTTTCTCGATGATTTAATAATAATAAAAATGGCGAATAGATTTTGGGAATATGAGCAAATTATTAAAGGAATGAGGAATGAAACGAAAAGATTTATTAGAGGTGAATGTCAATCCCGTTCACCGATGCTCTGGTTCAAAAGATATTTTATATAAGGGAAAACAATTACTTACAGAATGAGTCCCTAAAACGAGCAGCACGCTTACATACACACACACACACACTTCCAAATACAAGCTTATAATTAGTAATATTCGAATAATACAAAATGATGAAAGAAATTATTAAAAAAATGCTTCTGACGAGAAATGAATAAACCTTTAAATATATAAAACTACTGGATATAATGCTTTTGATAAGACTTTTTGATAAGAGAGCTTTTTGGTCAGAGACACTTTTTTTGTAAGAGACACTTTTAGTAAGAAGAGCTTTTTCGGTAAGAGTTTTTTCGATATAATAATCGTTGGGCCAAAAAGAGGCTCCTTATATACTCTTTGTATCTACCCTGGTGGGGGTTTTGCTTTCCACCCGTTTCGTCATCTCAAACAAAATCCGCGAGCATCCGCAGTGGCGGATTGCTGAACGTGTACGATCCATCCAGCGGCAGCCCACAATCACAATTTGTTCCGTCACACGATGTCCATTTCCTAGCAACGGTTCCGTTATTGTCATTAGCAACGGCGTCAGTTTTGTTCTTGTACGTACATCCGCATCTCTTCCTGGCGGAGGTTTTTTGCATAATCTCACAAGCACATCACAACGGCGGAGAGTGCCCTTACGGGGCGCGTGTACCGCCGTACAGGACAAATTGGTCGTACACATGCAGGAAACAGGGAGTGGGGGTTTCCCGATATGTTGTATAATGGAGAATTCTTCTTCTTCTTCATTCTTTAATTTAGGCAAGTTGCCTGTTTCGTAACGACGTTTTTCTGCCTATTGCACTGTTAAATTGTCGCACCATCGTTTTCGTGGGCGCCCCGCACTTCTGCGGCCAATCGGTGATTTATCCCGTGCAATTCTGCCGATTCTTGTTGTCCATTCTGCTAATAGACAGAGTGTCGTTTCTATGAGTCGCAAATTTTTTTACGTTGGGTAGGGAGCTAACCTTATCCAACAACCTTCCTCCTTTTCCCGGGCTTAGGACTGGCAACATGATCGCTGACCTTGATCCGTCCAGCGATCATGCAGGCGGAGTTATAATGGAGAATGTATTATAAAAGAAAATAACAATGTTGAGAGATTTTACGCGTGGCGGGGCGCCACACCTGCGAAAAGTATTGAACTTTTCTTTCCGATTATTTAATATTTTTTTCCTTTCGTTCATTTTATTATTGGTAACAAATAACGCGAGAAACGTTATATGTCCTCTGAGAAAGTTTTTTTTTGAAATGTTGTTTGTATGTCTTTCCTAATGTTGCGCAACAGTATTACGGGAATAGTATTCGTAATAAATAGAATTCAAGAATAAACGTTCTGATCTTGGAATTTTTTTCATTTCTATGTAATTGTTTAAACTTATGCATATTAGTTTTAACGTTCCTGTGCAGTAATGACATCGAAGGAGGTAATTTTAATCGAAAAATATATCACATTGTAAACGTCTTATGCGTAAACAGTTAACATTTTATTTTTTAACAGGTATATAAAAATAGATAAATCTTCAATATACTAACAAATAACAATCGTATATATTCTAATCATTAACAATTTCATGTATAATTTTTTTATATCTATGAGTTTTAACATTTGTTGTACATTTATAATCATTTATTAAACGCAGGTTCCAGAGTGATAGTTCTCGTAAAAGCATTCAAAACAATTAATTTTTTCACATCTCGCGCAATTAATAAAAGATGACTTGTTACATGAACAACGATTTTTTAAAAGATTTGTTGAAAAACAAACTTGATTAACATTTAAAGATATTTCTCTTTCATTTGGTTTTAATAATTTCAAAGCGTACCATGCATAATTAAATCATTTTATGAAAAATTTTTGATGATAATTGATGATGGACTATTGATTGTATCTTGATACAATCTTCACGAGAGATAAATCTTTATTTGTCTATTTTCATATACCTGTTAAAAAATAAAATGTTAATTGTAATTCAAGAATTAAATTTTCCTTTATTATTATCGCAAGATGTGAAAAAATTTATTATTTCTAATTTTTTTGTAATAAATAATTTTTTCTTTCCTGTATATATTTAAAAATTAAAAAATATGAAAAAATAATTTAAAAACAGACAAAAAAAATTATTAAAAAATCTTCCTCTATGAAGGATCGAACACTAACTAGTGGCACGAAAAGCGAGAACGATACTAGATACGCTAGCGCGCTACTTGAAAGACAGTTGAATTTAAGATAATATAAACATGTATACAACAAAAACCAAAACTTCAAAAGCTTTTTTCTCAAAAATGGTTGAGCATTAGGACAAAATACTTTACCACGATAACAACCTCAAAGTATACTACTAATATACCAAAGCTCGTTAAGATCCGTGTCGGACTAAGTGTAAGGTCCCCTTGTTAGTTTATGTTAATGGTTGGCTCGGGAAATCTTACGTCGAGAGAGTGACTTTAGAATAAATATATATACTGATACCAAAACCTCGCCTCTTAATTCTCTTATGAAACCCTTCTTATGATTCTTATGTATCTTACGGTAACAGGTTATTACAATTATTAAGAATTATCCGCTATTAAAAGTAACGGTTTCATGAAATCTTATGTGGTGTGGTTTACAAATATCAGAAGTGGGATTTAAACTCGCTAAATTAGAAATTCACGATTCGCGCGTGTGTTATGAAAAGTGGGATTGAATCTATTACGTTATTAGTGAAGTTATTGGTGAACTTACGTGTTTGAGTGACTTAACATTTGAAATCTAAAAAATTTAGAAAACGTTTGCATTGAAAGTGTCTACGAAAATTAAGAAACATGGCAACAACCTGCAAACCTACAGTAACCGAGCTAAGAGAAAAGTTACGCGCTCGAGGCTTGGCGACGTACGGCACGAAAGCCGAGCTTATGGCAAGATTAGATTTAGCTGAACCTCATTGGAGGGATGAAGCTATCTTAGATACAACTTACGACGACGGAGCGACCGCCTTAGAAACACCGGCCACCGAAGATGGCGAAGTAGAAAGTCTCCGTCGGCAGGTAGAAGACCTTATGCATGAGTTTGGGCAACTCAGGGGAACAACGGAACAACGACCAAGAGTGAATGATCGACACCGCGAGGTCAGCTTAAGTGTAATCTCTGATATGATCGACGTTTTTGATGGAAGCGTTGGTACCTTTACCGTCTGGGAGAGACGAGTGCGCTATATACAACGAATGCACCAGATTCGGGATACCGAAATTGTTATGATAATTAGTCTAAAATTGAGGGGAAAAGTATTGCGATGGTTTCACTCAAAACCCGAATTCGTGACTTATGGAATGGAGGAATTATTAGCAGCAATGGAGAAGATGTTTAGCTCGCGACAAAGTGTTATCACGTTGAAAAGACAATTTGAGGAACGTAGGTGGAACGGCAACGAGTCGTTTAGAGATTACCTACATGACAAAATGATTCTGGGTTACCGAATTCCCCTCCCAGAACAAGAAATTTTGGAGTATGCGATAGACGGCATTCCAGACATTGCATTAAGAAACCAGGCCCGGATGATTGGTTTCCGAGACCAGGGTCGTTGCTGACGGCTTTCGAAAGTATTACGCTATACGCCGGGTTAAGGGTGCGAGCGACGGGCCCTCGAAGTCCTACAAAATACGAAGGAAGGCGGCCGACGGGAGAAGGAAGAAGAAAACCGATCGACCATAAGAGGCCGTCGGAGGAAAATTATGCCAGATGCTTCAACTGTGGAGAGACAGGACATTTTGCGGGGAACTGCCCCCGTCCGAAGAGGGAAAGAGGCAGCTGCTACAAGTGCGGTAAACATGGACATCTTAGACCAGAATGCCCGGAGAAGGGTGGCGAAGTCCACAGCGTCACCAGGAACGTGACCACCGATGACGACTACATCAGGAAGATAACTTATTATGTCGATTCAGGCAATATACACTACATCTTAGTTTTAGACACCTTATTGGATTCCGGCAGCCCCGTGAGTTTCATAAAGAAAGGGTTAGTGATGGGACCGATCAACTCTGCGCCGGAACTCGGAAGTGAATATTATGGTATTAATCATAGTCGTCTGCAAGTACACGGCTCGATACAAGTTAGTTTAAAATTAGATGACGGCGAAAGGGTTGACACTCGTCTGTTGGTAGTACCGGATACTACAATGATGAACTCCGTTATTTTAGATCGCGACGCATTAAAAAGATGTGGATTAGTTTTTAGCAGAAAAGATAGGCGCTCCGAAGAAGAGGTAGTGATAGATCAGATTATGAATATAGAAGTAAGTGATTCCACCGATAATCAAATTACCGAATTAGACATTAATCCCAAAATCGCGGTGGAAAAACAAAATGAATTAAAGGAAATCTTAAAGGTAAATTACTTAGATGCACCTCGTCCGGAAAAGCCTAGAATAACCAAGGAGCACCTGCGAGCAATGGAAGAGTTAAAGGATAAATTAGTTATAGCGCCAATGTTAGCCAAATTAAATGACAAATCATCGGGAAAAAATTGGCATCAATTTTTAACGGATATTGAATACGCTTTAAATAACAGTCCGAATGCATCAACCGGGGAATCTCCTAGTAAATTATTATTCGGTGTAACCCAGAGGGGTGACATTGTCGATAATGTCCGTAGTTATTTAGAAAACACCATCGCGAATAGCGAACGCGATTTAAAAGCAATTAGGAATAAGGCCGAAGATAGAATGGCTGAGAAGCAAAATTATAACAAGAGGTATTATGATAAACGCCATCATAAGATACGGTCAGAATTTAATGTCGGTGATTATGTGGTGGTAAGGAATTTTGATAGCACTGTAGGGGTTGGAAAAAAACTGATACCAAAATTTAGGGGTCCGTACGAAGTTATAAGAAAATTACAAAACGATAGATATGTAGTTGCCGATATAGGGGGCTTCCAAATATCTCAAAGACCGTATCAGGGAACATGGGAATATTGTAACATGCGTCCCTGGCGAGGAACGGAACAGGCCAAAGAATAAAGAGAGAGGAGAACAATCTAAAGTTTATATTTAGTATATTTTATCCTTACGATTAAAATCCAGTTGTATTATGTTTCATTTCATTTCCTTTTTAAGATTATCACCGAAATCGCATCTCGCTTTATGTTTGTAAGAATGAATATTATTTTAGTTATTGATTAGTTCGAAAAGAAAAAAAAAAAAAAAAAAGAGAGGAAAAAAGGAAAAAGAAATATTGTATCCCAGTGATTTTATTTCTTATGTATGCGTTTATTTAATCTTTAGACTCTTTTATATCAGCATTTTTAGGACCTTTTATACTAGCCTTGCGTTTGTGTTTATTTTGTAATTGTATTTCTTATGTGTGGATTATCTTTATCTTATATTTTTTCTTTCAGATTATTACTTTTATTTATGTGTTAATTTTTGATTGTATTCTTATGTTTGCATTCATGTACTTCTTATGTATGTATTAACCTTATGTTCATGTTCATTTTACGTTGCGTATTTATGTATGTGTAACGGTCTAGTGACCGAGGGCGGTCACCGTCAGGACTGGCCGATTGTAAACGTCTTATGCGGGTTCGTGCACGTTGGCGCCTGCACTAGTGTGAGTGCGTGCGGATGTTTGTTTAGGATATCGATATTCTTAAGATTAAGTGTGAAGAACATAGGCTGTATGCGTCACCCGTGGAGGGAAGCCGATGCTCCGTTGTTCGATGGAAAAGTATAAAGGGGCAGTCGGACAATACGGCGGGGGTCAGTTCAGTATTTGTCGGTTCTTATGTTATTTATGATGAGTGAGGCTTAGTTTATGTTAATGGTTGGCTCGGGAAATCTTACGTCGAGAGAGTGACTTTAGAATAAATATATATATACTGATACCAAAACCTCGCCTCTTAATTCTCTTATGAAACCCTTCTTATGATTCTTATGTATCTTACGGTAACAGGTTATTACAATTATTAAGAATTATCCGCTATTAAAAGTAACGGTTTTATAAAATCTTATGTCGTGTGGTTTACAACATTGAAATTATTTAATATTTAAAGTACGTTAATAAGTATGTAATGTTCAAAATGATATAAATGTTTCTAAAAAATTTGAAATATAAGTAAAGTGTGTTAGAATATTAAAATAATTGTTAATTAATCAATAGAAGTATCTATTGTTGTTTAAAAGTTCGGAGTATATGATTTACCGTCCTTCTCTAAATCCACTTTTAAACTGATGGGGAAGATGTGATAGTGCTTGTAGAAGTTGGAATGAATTCAGCAGGACTAGAAGTAGTCGCATTTGCTATAGTTGAGTCACGACATGCGGGAAGTGATTTTGATGTTTCTAATTGGAAAAGTGTATCTTGGATCCACTTTATATGATTGGATATACGTGTGTGAAGAGAATACGAATTACTATCACAAATCGTTGTACCACCCGTTAATGTTTTACCAAGAGAAAGACTAACGATTCCTCTTAAAAACCATACATTTCCAGTTTGAAATACCAATCCTCCACCGCTGTCACCATCGCAAACAGATGTTCCTGAAATTCAAATAATAATTGGTAGGTACAGTTTTTAAATATGTTCATTTTCCTATATTAATTTTGATTTTATATCCACCATTTGTATAACCAGCACAAAATTTATCCATCGTTATAAGATTTTCAGATTCTACATAATTTTCTGAAGATTTGCATTGACTAAGAGGAACGTAGGGCAATGATACAGATTGCAGAACATAACTGGAGTATCCTTCATGGGTTCTTCCAAAACCTGAAGCTACCCCTAATCCAGATTCAATGAAATCACCATTTAAACACGCCGGTAATAATAAATGTGAAAATTCAAAAGGTCTTTCGATTTCCACGATAGCTATGTCATTAGCATAATTTCCTTCATAGCCCACATAATTACAAGGAACATAAATGCCTTTCACCTTAAAAAAAAGAAGAAAATTATTAACTTTAATATAATTATTATAAAAGCCGCATACATAACCGATACATATAATTTCTTCGTTAAATAGTCCATTTTATTTGAACGAAAATTTGATTCTATAGTATTTTCCATACTCTGGCCTTTTTAACGTATTGCCTATCGTGAAATATAGAATCATAGTCACGAAAAATGTTTCCAGTTGCTATATAATATTTATTTGGGTTCTCTATCCTTCGATACGTTTCATCATAGATGCAATGCGCTGCGGTAAGAAGGAATTTTTCTTTTATTATTGTTGCTCCGCAAACAAAATGTTTCAATCCGTTTGAAATATTTTCTTTATACAAAGTAGCGTGCCAAGGAACTTTTGAGAGTGTAGATAAATAGCCGTTTACAGCTCCGTTGATAATAAGGGGTATTTTTACTGAAAAAAGAACCCCGCATTCTAAAACATGTAGGGAAACGAACATTAAAATATATGATTATAATTAATGTTACTAAATTATTAATTTGAAATTCATTTTATTATTATATAGAATTATTCAATTATTCTATAGAAAAGCTATCACTTTTCAACAATATTCTAGTATATATTTCAAAGTATAATATTTAACAAAAGAAAATTCACAATTATAAACCTGAAATTACACACAATTAATAAGTTTAAATATCCAATTTTTTAATTATCAAGTTTTTAATTTTAATTTTTGTTTAAGTGACATAAGAAACTAGCGTTAGTTAGCTGTTCTTCTTTTTAAAGCATGAAGCAGTGTATAAAGAACTTAAATAGTTACAAAATAGATTTTAATTGATAGAGTTGATCGTGTAAAAATATAATCGATAAAAAAAATGTGCCTCGTATATGATTAACGAAAATATTGCATTTTTTCTAACTATTAGATTAAATGAAAATTTTCCGTATAATAAATAAATTCATTTAAAGAATTAACGCTGCATTAAATATGGCATAAATAACTAACTCTTTACACTATTTCAATGAAATTTGCTACACTTTGTACTAGAACCCTTGTAATTATAATTATAGGTAATATTTGTATGTTTACTATCTGAAATTGTTAGATAATTAAAATTTAAGATATGCTATCTAGCATGCTATATTCTAATAATATGTTTATACAAAATTTTCCTTTAATATACTATGATATTATAAAAGAATAAGACCGTACAGGACTAGGTTTTTAAAATTGTTTCAAAGCTTTCAACGTGATAAGTCACTTAACATAGATATCAGGATATTTCTAATTACAAGTATTTGTACGTATTATAATTTTGGTTATTAAGAAAAAGTGTTATTTTTCCTCATAAAAGTTAGAAAAATTTTGCTGACACCCCTAACATACACAATAATAAACTACATACTTGGTAAACATCGTATTGGTTTGGGTTCCCAATGACCAGTGTCGTTACATGTAACTTGATTTTTTTGTTTCAATTGAACTTTTCCAAATTCCTGATAATTGCTGCGACAGCTGAGTTCTGCGATGGTTCCAGGCAAAACAGGAGATTCACAAGATACCCATTCACCATTCAATGTACATTGAGCGTTAGTCGATGCTGAAGCCAATGACTGGCAACGTATTTCTAAAATAATATAAGAATCATTAATAAAATGATTAGTAAAAAATTGTCGTTATGAAACAAAAGTTTGTAATCTGACCTGTACAAACTGGAATATTTAACCAGTTTCCTTCTGGATCACAAAATACATCACTGGAATTGCTTATTTTGTATCCAGGATTGCAGGTATAAATTAAAAGAGATGCAGTTGGTAATTTTGTACCCTCCTGTACGTCGCAATTGCTTTGTTGTGATTGACATTGTAACTTATATAATTGCCGATAACCATTTGCTGGCTGAGAAGGTACCGTACAAATATTTTTTTGTACTGTCACACTTGAAGCTGGTATGAACACTAAGAAATCTGTGAAATAAAAGCAATTGTTTAACTATTTGATCATGTAGTCAAGTAAGTTTTTTACAAGAATCATTCAGACTTTAATATAAATATAATATAAATATAATAAAAAAATACATACGCGCAGTTCACACGCGGTAGAAGTGTTTAAACCTTCAGAAAACTAAACTTTGAGGGAATAAGACGAATGTTTACATTTTATTCTACGTATACTACATATATTACACACATTATACAGACTTCAAGTTTTCAATTTCAACAAATGATACGAGTAGCTTATGGTATCTAAAGTATGAAAGAAATGCTTTGGTTTGGATTTGATTAATATATCTTTGAAATACAGCGTCAATAACTGTTTTCGATTATATTGTCGATTCAGTCTGACTGCTGCACATTATTAAATTTAATTTGGTGTTCAGGAACTCAATCAAAGGGAACGCTGTATCCGATGCTAAATTCACATTGAAATCCCCACATATTGAAATCATTGGAGTTTTAAAGCAATCTTTTTTAAGAATCCGCGATGATACTTCTGGTGTGTAATTTATTAAATTTTCGTGGATGACGAAATAACGAAACGATTATAAATGTAAATGTCTGCTCTCTTTTCCGTGTCGTTTCTTCGTTTCGTCGAGTTGTAAAACACAAAGATTCTAAAAAAGTTTTCACTTCAAAAATAAAATATCGTAAAAAGTATAAAGTAAAAACTTTGAACTCATAGATTGACACGAGAATAAAACGTTCATTATTACTGTTGGCAAATGATCTTATCGTGATATTTGTTTTCTTCGTTCATTATAAATGATATCATTCTTCGAGTTCAAGGTCGTTTTATAATCTTACATAAAACTGGTTTCTCATTTCTTGAAACGAGAGACGTCATGTAATCGCACACATTAAATCATTTATTAATCTAATAAAAATACACTTTATTTTCGTACGATTGGAATCGATCGTAGATTATAAACCAATATTCGAAATAAGCGCCGTAGTTATGTACAGGTTTACGCCCTAGTTCTGTAGAGAATTAACAAGTGCTAACGTTCGCACTTCCACTAGGCGGATCCCTACGGGGGTGTACGTGCGCCCTACTGGGCCCATTATCAAAAAACACTCGGTCTATTCTTCACTGACCGACTACGACAATACATCGGAGACAACTAGTGAGAACAAAAAGTGAATCAAGAACATATCATTACAAGCAGAATTACATTAAGAATATCAATCGTAGCGGATACCTGTATATGATTCGTGAAAAAATTGGGCAGTTGGACTGACTACTGGACTGGGATTCGTACCACGGATCTTTCGCTTTCCGAGTGACTGCTCTTTTATCCATTGACTTATCGGGGGGGCCACCGACCAATCTCTTCACGAATGCTTGTTTCAGTATTTGGCATGGAGACGTTCGTCCCACGCCTGTATAATCTCGCGAGAGTCCATATTATCAGGGTATTCCCCACCAGATAAATAACGAAGTGGACGAGGACGCTCTACACTTTTACCACCACGTGTTAGGTGAAACAATTATTATATTTTTATTCTTCAACAAAAAATAGGTAAGCTACGTGCGTCGTCCGTGGTTGACCACCATTAACATATAAACAAATATGAAGCAGTGTTTTTATGCCGAAGGGCTTTTCCCTGACGAGCCAAATAAAGTGTACTTATTAGTACTGGCTGGGCTCAAAGATATATTTAATTTATTTCTCCTATCCTTATTCCTAACAAAATAAACAATTCTCAACATTCACCCGAGACGGATTTTCCAACGATAATAATAATGGTCGTTCACCACTATCTAATAAAAAGATCTAATAGTTAAAATAATTTTGTCTAATTATAAGTTGAAATTATCATTCTATAATTGAATAATATACGAAATAGCAGGAAAAAGTGATAGTAAAATCGTTCTCGATCACCTTCCTTTTATTGATCCAATCATCTATTTGTTGCGTTTACTTTCCTTTGCGTCTTTCGCTTATGACTGAATCGTTTTCTCTTCTTGTCAACACTTATTTTGTTTCTTATATTTTCTGTTGTCTATTCGATTACCATCAATTCGTCTAACGTCTACTTCTACGTCTTAGTTTGACTGTTCTCATCTAACACCTAAAGTCGACCGATTTTCGAATTTCCTTTTTTCTCCCAACACCTAACGTCTAAGCCGTTAAGTATCGTGATTTTCAGCGAACGAATCACGCGTCAATTAATAAATCATTCATACACATACACTCATCAGTCCTCACTCTTCCACTAATTCACATTCAATTGTCTCGATATTTTTATCATTTTATTGTAATTTTTTTACTTGAAGAATATTTCCAAGAATATATATGTTTTTTAAAAAGAACTATATATATTTTTCATGATATTTATATAGTGTACGAAACAACGAATTAAAATAACTTATATGAACATGGTATTTCGATCATTTTTTCTCGTGTTATTCGCATCTAAACATAATTACTCTGTTCGGCTCTAATATCTCTGTTATTAGTATAATAATAATAATACGAAAAATGATTCATACGAAACTTGCATAGCATGAAAAGGGACGTATTTTGATATCTATTTCTTTTTTGTAGGTAAAGGCATAGAGGAGGTATAGAGGACATCTAATTTTAGTAATATGAAAATTATTGCTAATCGTATGAAAAATTAATATCTTCAAGATATTGTTAATATTCTTGGAAATATAAAATAATATAATGTAATTGTATTACTTACAGCCAAATGCAATTAAAAATAAAAGCTTTCTATGTACGATATCCATAGTGATCAAAAGGAAAAAATAGAAAATGAATCTTTAAATTGAAATAATATTCAAAGAGAGTGCCGTATCGTGTTGCCTAACATCAACTCAGATTCACCACTGTTTGCGAGTCGGTCTGGTAGTTCACACTGGAGAAATTTTCAATGTTCGCTGTATGTTATATACGTTATATCGATACTTGCGACCTATGGGTTACGTGATTAAAATCATGAGATAAAAATGTAATCGAAAGAAACAAGTTAAAAGAAGTGTAATTTAATATAATTGTAGAGATTCGTTTAATATGTTTAATCTATGTAATTATTATTGTAATATTAAAGTGTAGATCACAAATGTCATGATTACATTATGATTACATCATATAACACGTAACATCGATCATATTTCATTTATTTCGAGCATTTAACAAGTTTACATTCGTTTCAAAATGATTCCAGATTTTAATGCTATAATTAGTGACAATGTGTTTGGATTACGAATACAATATATTCGTTTATCAAATAGCAGTAATAGCAGTAATAGCAATAATTAGTAAGCAAGAAATGAAGGAGATAAAGAACTTAATTACCTACGTCCGTTCAGGAGACACTAAACACCGCTTATAATTGATTATTAAACTAATTTATCACTAATTAATAAATATTTTTACAAATGAAGCTACTTATCGAATTATAGCGAGTTAAATGAAATTATCGATTGACCTTTTAAGCGTTTTGACACATATATTCGTTCTCACATAAACATTTAATTTAGGCTAGTTACTCATATGTGGGATTTGACATAACCATTTTATTTTCATTTTGCAATGAAAATTCAGTTTGCTTAACTTTCGCTCTTTCGTAAAAAATACGCAGCTAACTGTGTGCTTCTTCGTAAAGAGTGGGCAGTCAACAACACACGTTTAACGTCGGACAATGCAGCGCTCAAAGGTTTAAGGGGTTATACGCAGTTGCGAGGCTCAAAAAAGTTATATCTCAACTTTATTTCCTAGATACAGCGCACTTTGTTGCGGATGGCATAAAAATTGTTTATGATTATTTTCACTACACACACGCACTCAATATTACATAGGAATATAATATAAAATGAATAAATGATGGTTTTATTATGCAGTTTTACGTAACATCTCAAAATTTCTTAAAATTTATTTATGCAACGATATTTTATATTTAACATCAAAATATTGCTGAAAATTATAGTTATTAGGTCTCCAGTAGAATATGTAGCAAATTTCAATGGAATTATGTTAAATGTTAATTATCTATGACATATTTAATTCATCCTTAATAATTTTAATTAGGCTATTTATTTTATGCAAAATTTGCAGTCAAACTATTTGGTATTAACCATTACACTATTTTAATGAATCAGATATGAGCCACATTAATTCTATATTTATAATATAGTATATAGTATTTATATAGTATAATTCCCATTTATACTATATTTTTACATGATTTATAATATCAGTTAATCCATTTTTCAAATATTTGAGTATAATTAATATTATATCCATCGCTATATGTCATAAAAGTGTAACAGCTTACTAACGCCAGTTACTCAAGTTACTCATATGTATAACTTAATTATATTTGTTAGTAATTATATTTAGTAATAGTCAAAATTAAATAATTTTCTAACTACATAATAAAATTTGATAATTTAAAGTTTAATATTAATAATTATGTCTTGTAAAATATTATATGATACGACGTATTATTTACTACAATATTATTAAAAAGTAATAACATTTAAATAATAATTAAGTAACATTTATTCGAATTATTCATAATAATGTTCGTTTTCTTACACGTTTTAGAATGCGGTGTAATTCCTCCAAAATCAAAACCTCTAATTATAGGCGGCGATATTACTGACATCTCTCAATTTCCATGGCACGCTACTTTATACCGAGAAAAAAGTCAAAACGGATCGAAGGATTTCATATGCGGAGCAACATTAATAAAAGAAAAATTTCTTCTTACCGCAGCGCATTGCTCGTCTACGATTTTTCGTCTACGACGAAACGATTCAATTGATAAACAACCCAAATAAATATTATATAGCAATTGGAAACGTTTATCGTGACTATGATTCTAAACAGCATGAAAAACGATTCGTTAAAAAGGCCAGAGTATGGAAAATACAATAAAGCCAAATTTTTCTTCAAATAAAATGAATTATTTAACAAAGAAATTATGTGTACGCTGTTTATATATTAATTATGATAAAGTTAATAATTTTGTCATTTTAAGGTGAAAGGCATTTATGTTCCTTGTAATTATGTGGGCTACGAAGGAAATTATGCTAATGACATAGCTATCTTGGAAATCGAAAGACCTTTTGAATTTTCACATTTATTATTACCGACATGTTTAAATGATGATGTAATTGAGACTGGATTAAGGGTAACTTCAGGATTTGAAAGAACTGCTTTAAGATCATCCAGTTTTATTCTAAAATCTGTGTCATTGCCCTATGTTCTCCTTAGCCAATGCAAATCTTCCAAAAATTCTTTTGAATCTGAGAGACTCATAACAATGGATAAATTTTGTGCTGGTTACACGAATGGTTAGTATAGAATCAAAATTAATATGGGAAAATAAACATATTTAAAAACTACACCTACCAATTATTATTTGTATTTTAGGAACAGCTGTCTGCGATGGTGACAGCGGAGGAGGAATGGTATTTCAAAGTGGAAATTTATTGTTTCTAAGAGGAATCATTAGTCTCTCTTTAGATTATATACCATCTGGTGGATCCAAGATACACTTTTCCAATTAGAAACATCTAAATCACTTCCAATTATGGAAGTGACTCAATTATAGCAAATGCGACTACTTCTAGTCCCGCTGAATTCATTCCAACTTTTACAAACACTATCACATTTTCTCCATTGATTCGAAATACAACTGTTTGTACGGTACCTCCCAATCCTGCGAACGGTTATCGTCTATTGCACAAATCTTATTGCCAAACACAAGAAGACTGTGCTGCGGAGGAAGGTGTAGAATTAGTTAGCGGTTCTCATCTGATTTACACCTGTAATCAGGGATACGAATTAAGCGGTACCAGTGAGCGGTATTATGTAGTCCAGAAGGAAAATTGATGGATGGATGGATTCCTGTTTGTATTGGTAAGATTTGCATTTTAAGTTTTATTATTACAATAAGTATTTCAATACTGCTATTTTATTCAATACTGCTATATTATCTTTTCTGTAATTCTTTGTAATTTTTTTTTCAGAGAAAGTTTAATTATTGTGGGATGCGAGCACCTCCAAGCCAAACTTGGGTAGGCGTTCGTGAGGAGATTGGACGATGGGCCCTGGATAGCTCAATTGGTTAAAGAGCAGTCGCCCGGAAAGCGGAAGATCCGGGTTCGAGTCCCGGTCCAGTCTGTCCAACGGCCCAATTTTTTCACGAATCTTACATTTTGGGGGCTTGTCCGGGATAGAATCGAAGTAACGAGCTTGTGAGTATCTATAAGTCTAAATCAGTGAAAGTGAGTAAGTTTATCATGTAGTCAGAAAGGTCATCTCAAGAAGATCTGGCAAATACGACAATTGTGGCGGTTGAACCAGATATTAGTGAAATGAGGTATCTGGACTTGAGAGCCAAATTGAAGGAGATGGGCTTACGGTCGACGGGTAAAAAGAAGGAACTTGCGGAACGTCTGCGTGCAGCTAGGGAAAAGAAGCTGCGGCAAAACGATGATGACGATGATGACGATGATTCCGAAGAGGAAGAAGCGGAAAGTAGTGAGGATGAAATTTCTACGAAGGCAGTGCAGATGTTAACTTTTAAAGATGTGGAAGAGTCGCTCTAAACATTTAGTGGCGACGATACGCTTAGTGTTAAGCGTTGGATGAGAGATTTCGAAGATATGGCAGAAGTATGCCAATGGGACAGTACTCGGAAAATTATATATTGTAGACGGCTATTGCGAGGATCGGCGAGATCGTTCGTGCGATACGAGAAATGTGGTAAGTCGTGGAAACAGCTTAAGAAGGCATTGTTGAACGAATTTGCGGAAGTGACAAGTGCATATAAGGTCCACGAGTTACTTAGGAAACGAACGAAGAAAGCTGGAGAATCCTATCAAGAATACATCTACACTATGTGCGAAATTACTGCTCAAGGAGGACTGGACAAGACAAGTACGATACAGTACATTGTGAATGGTATAGAAGATGAGCCGTTTAATAAAATGATCTTATACGGGGCAACGACGATCAGCGAGCTGAAACAGAAGTTTACGTTCTATGAGGCAATGAAAGAAGAGCTGCAGAAAAAATCGAAGACGCCGAAGGTGCCTAAAAGCAGGGAGACGAAGGAACCACCACGTGGATCATCTACGGGGACCGACGGTGGACGCTGTTACAATTGTGGAGAGTCGGGTCATCGGAGACGAGAGTGTCCATTTAGAACCAAGAGCGTGAAGTGCTATCAGTGCGGTGAATTCGGCCATGTATCAAAAGATTGTCAGAAGAACATCAAGCCGCAGGAGACGCCGAAGCAAGTGTGTAGTGTGAGTAAAGAAGCAGAAGAAAAGTGTGTTAAAGAAGTGCAATTAGGAGACAGTAGTGTTACAGCGTTGATAGATACAGGTAGCGATCTTAGTCTAATTACAGCGGACCACTATTTTAAGATCGGCGCACCCAAATTGGGTAAGGAAATTTTGCGATTTCGAGGCGTGGGTTCTGACTTAAATAGTACTTATGGCGAAATAGAAGCGACGGTCACTATTGATAAGATGATGTATCCGATTAGATTGCATGTAGTTTCTGGTGCTCTATTGGGTTATGATTTACTTATCGGTAACGATTTTTTGAGAAAGATAAGCGTAGTAATTGACGCGGGTAAAGTCTCCATCCGCGATACGAAGGAAAGTCCGGTGACGAACGATGATGTGCACGAAATTTTTAAAATGGATGTAATTAACGAACGTAACGAAATAGATCTATCTCATGTTGCAAACGAAAGGCATAAGGGAAAAATAGAAACTTTAATAACGAATTATCGACCAGAGGAAGTCCGCGAAACAGGTCTGGAAAAGAATATTGTTTTAAAAGACAAAGAACCGGTGTATGCGTGTCCGAGAGGGTTATTGCCAAAAGAAAAGGACGAGGTAGATACTAATCGCAGGGGCGTACAAAGTTTTTTCGGACCAACGGGGTATTTTCGAAAGTTGGTGCCACGGTATTCGGTTATTGCAAGACCGTTGTCTAATCTACCGAGAAAAGAAATAGAATTTAAGTTCGGGCGTGAAGAGGAAGAATCCTTCAAGAAACTTAAAGAGATGTTATGTAGTGAACCGGTGCTGCGACTATACAGGGTGAACGCCGAAACAGAGCTTCATACGGATGCGTCTGGTATGGGATACGGGGCGAGCTTGATGCAGCGTGACAATACCCATGATGTGTTTCACCCGATATATTATGCGAGTGGAAAGACTACTCCGGCCGAAGAAAAATATTCTAGTTATAAGTTGGAGGTACTTGCGGTTATTAAGTCATTGCGAAAATTTAGAGTGTACTATTAGGAATAGATTTTAAGATAGTTACAGATTGTCGTGCGCTCACACCCACCATGCGAAAAGGGGATTATTGTTTCGAGGGAATACGTAACATCGCGGGGAAAGTGCTGCGGAATTTCAATAAATGGAAAGCTTGGTTGAATGAGATTGATCGTGGGGCTATCCCTACCACCAAGAAGGTTCCTGGTTGTTACTTTGTGTCGAACCATGGATTCGAAAAGATGTAAAAATTTTTGATGGTGGTGGTGTGATTGGTGGCATATCTGAGGACAGATATATTTTGTCAGAACGGCCGAGTGTGGGGTTTTGAATTGTTTAAGAAGTATAGATATGAATGTGTGAATGGTATGAGTGTGAGAGTGATTGAAAGAAATGAAAGAATGCATCCGGTCGAACAAAGAAAGAGCGTTAGTAGTCCAGTCAACGAGGGCCGTTTGCCGCGATTTCAGGAAAGAAGGTGGAATCTTGATATAAGGGTAAATAGACGACGCTGAATCGAATGGTGCTAATTTTTTTGAGGTGAAAGGTGCCGTTTTTGAGAAAAAGGGAAAAAAGGATAAAAATTGGTAAAAAATGGCTTTATCTTAGAATCTAGTCATTTAATCGAAAAAAGTTTCAAACAAAAGTTGTAGAGAATTAAAATATACATAAAAAATGTTCTATGAGTTATCTTCGTATTTTCAAAAATAAGCGAATAAAATTGGATTGAAGATGGGAAAATAATTGTAAGAGTGGGGAAGCAAGTCCCGCCTCTCAGTCGGCTTTTACACGCGAGCAGACTAGTGTGCGTGCGAGCGTCCGTGTGCACTAATACACAAACGAACGATCTTGAATGAAAGTGCGAGTGAGAGAACAAACCGATATTTCTCTTTTTATATTTTTTCTTTCGGTAGCAAGAATTTTACGTCTTGGCCATCGAGCGTCGAGCGTTTTGTATATCTATATATATCGGCGTATAAGCGCGGCATTTTTAAATCGAATCTTGATGCTTATGGCACGGTTTCTTTATTTATTGTCAAAAATAATGATCAGGAAGTTTCCAGGGGAATGGCGAGAAACAACGGAAACGATGGAGGGGATGTTGGGTATAAGTAGGCGACGGAAGGGACGGGCGTTCTGGGTGCTGTGCGTTTTTCTGTGAGTTCGGTAATAATTGACGAGTGATAAGTGTAACGGGGAGTACGGAAGACAACGGGGAACGGCGAAGGATTACGATAGGCGACGACGAGTCGGATTCGGGTGTTCCCTGCGGTTGTTTTCGGACGTGAGGAGTTACATTTATTGTTAGCATTACATCATTAGATTATAGATACTTACCATTATATTTCTTACAAACATTATACCTTGTTATTATTTTTTAATAAATAAATACTTTACTTATCATTATAAATATATATCTCATCTATACGTAAAATCTTACATATATACGTTCCTTATTCCTGGTTTCCTAAATGAAACCTAATTTGCTGATTGTAAATATAACGACGATTGCACTTCTTAATATAAAAGAAATACTATACTATATTATTTGTTATAACAAATTTTAAGTTAACAGTAGGTATTCTTAACTCGACTTCTCGACTTCGAATTCTATTTTTAAACGAGTTTCTTTCTCAATTTTGACTAGAAAATTAAATTTTATGACTTTCTCACTCTTGTCTCTTTATATTATGTTTTTAAAATTATTATTATATTAGAGGGAAATTTTTAGCGAACTTTTTAGGATCTTTTTCAACAATTTCTTATGTGTTCAAGCTTTTTTTATTGATGGTAACGTTAGAATGGTTCTTCCCAGTTTTTTTAAGTCTCAAATATATCATTAGATTTACAAAATAATTACATTAGAATGAAAAAAATTCTAAAATCAGAACTTTATAACCCTTAATTCTATTTATTACGAATATTATTCTCGTTATACACATGCGCAACTTTCGGAAAGTCATATAAACAACATTTAATAAGAGATTTTTCATAGATGACAACATGCTAGTCTGAAGGTGAATTTCGAGCTAGACGCTAAACAGAACATATATTCCGTGCTTATATAAACAATAATTCACATTTCCTTCGATTAATCAACAATTATTTTCATATTCTAACACACTCTACTTATATTTTATTATTGTTTAGACACATTCACATATCATTTTGAATATAACATACTTATTAACATACTTTGAATATTAAACAATTTCGATCTGATATTTTATTAGATGAAAATTTTACCTCACCACAACGAAATCATCACTGCACAGGAACGTTAAAGTAATTGCATAAAAATGTAAAAATAGTTAAAATCAGAATGTTACGAATCATACGTTAAATTCTATTTATTACGTATATTATTACCATTGCACACATGCACAATATTAGGAAAGTTATATAAACAACATTTCAAAAAAAAAACTTTCTCAAAGGACATATAACGTTTCTCGCGTTATTTGTTACCGATAATAAAATGAACGAAAAGGAAAAAATATTAAATAATCGGAAAGAAACGTTCAATACTTTTCGCAGGTTTGCATACGAGGTCTGTTCAAAAAGTATCACGAATTTTGAATTTCCGCTGGTTACGTATATTCGATTTTGAATTTTTTTGTGGCGTTATGTTGTATGTACTCGTGTCCCTCATTAACGCTGACAAATTCGGCCACTTTGAGTGTTCAGTTAAGGGGAAGTAGGATATTTAATTTTTTTTTTCCATTTTTTGAAACTTTTTCAGGCAAAGGTATCATATTTCAGGAATATTCTGTGAAAATTTCAAGTCGGAGATACAGAGAAAAATTGACGGAGATACAGCATTTTTAGAATGATTTATATTACAAAAAAAGGATTAATCGAGCTGAAATCAAAACTACGTTTCAAAGTAAAGAAGGTCGGGTTAGACATAGGCAAGAGCAACAACGTATTCTGGACACCTCTGATGACATTTTCATAATGTACAGACCCGGCATTGACGACTCTATGGACGTAAAAAAAAATATCTCCTTATTTATGATGAATTTTGAAATTTCTCAATGTCAAATTTTATATCGATTTTCCCACAACTTGCTTTTTAAAAGTCGGTGAACACTGTCACTCAAAATCTACTAAACCGATCGATTTGATTTTTTGCACACATTTTCTACACATATTTAACGAGGTAACGCTGTCGAGTTTTTTTTTTTTTTAATTTTAAGTATTTTTTATAGGGGCTCAAATGCTGGTTTTTTTTTTGAATAATTTATTATACCGTAACATATATTATATTTGTTTTTCCTACTAAAAATACTTTCAATTTTCATGCTAAGTTTTCGGGTTATTTAATCTATGAGAAGGAATTTGTATTTCGCGCTGACTTGGTTTGGTTGATGCGGCGCTAGTAAAGTTGCGAGGGCGTTCAAGGGCTTGAGAAGGTGGGGGTAACGTACCTTTGGCCACGTATATGGGAAGAACATCTGACCACTTCAGTTCAGGACAAGGTACCTGCATAAATCGTTTGTTCATAGGTTGTGCATACAGTTACGCCATATTGGCTTTGCTCTAAGTTTTTCGACTAGCGGGACGGCTATTCTTGTGCGATTTACAAATAATTTCTGATTTCCTGATTTTAGAGTTTGATATTCAGGTATCATAAACATTGTATACAAAATCTTTCTTGCTACAAAACAATTACATATTTAGCATATTCACTGCTAATTAGTTCTATTAATAACGATTCCTTCTACGATATCAAATCTACACAACAGTACGAACTATTTATATTTATTCCGATTGGTCTACAATCGCAACAAATTACGACCAGACTGATATATTATAATCAACGTTAAACATTTATATTAAGTGTTATTTTAATATTTGGATATAAAGATTCGTTTGTTATTTTCAGAGTTTCATGTTCTTTGTTGAACATTTTTAAACATGGCTTCTCCGAAATTAGAAGAAGTGCCATTTAAAATGTGGAGAAATTATATAAAAGGCGTAAGTGCTGAAAATACTACAGAGGAGCTTCTATTATCGAATTATTATCGGTTTCCTGAAGTATGTTCAGCGACAGTTAAATATTGGTATAAAATTTTCAATATTCTTGATTGGAAATATAATAAGCAGTCGCCCGGAAAGCAAAAGATCCGTGGTTCGAGTCTTGGTCCAGTCAGTCCAACGGATCAATTTTTTAACGAATCGTATACAGGTATCCGCTACGATTGATATTCTTAATGTAATTCTGCTTGTAATGATATGTTCTTGATTCACTTTTTGTTCTCACTAGTTGTCTCCGATGTATTGTCGCAGTCGGTCAGTGAAGAATAGACCGAGTGTTTTTTGATAATGGGCCCAGTAGGGCGCACGTACACCCCCGTAGGGATCCGCCTAGTGGAAGTGCGAACGTTAGCACTTGTTAATTCTCTACAGGACTAGGGCGTAAACCTTTACATAACTACGGCGCTCATTTCGAATATTGGTTTATAGTCTACGATCGATTCCAATCGTACAAAAATAAAGTGTATTTTTATTAGATTAATAAATGATTTAATGTGTGCGATTACATGACGTCTCTTGTTTCAAGAAATGAGAAACCAGTTTTATGTAAGATTATAAAACGACCTTGAACTCGAAGAATGATATCATTTATAATGAACGAAGAAAACAAATATCACGATAAGATCATTTGCCAACAGTAATAATGAACGTTTTATTCTCGTGTCAATCTACGAGTTCAAAGTTTTTACTTTATACTTTTCACGATATTTTATTTTTGAAGTGAAAACTTTTTTAGAATCGTTGTGTTTTACAACTCGACGAAACGAAGAAACCACACGGAAAAGAGAGCAGACATTTACATTTATAATCGTTTCGTTATTTCGTTATCCACGAAAATTTAATAAATTACACACCAGAAGTATCATCGCGGATTCTTAAAAAAGATTGCTTTAAAACTCCAATAATTTCAATATGTGGGGATTTCAATGTGAATTTAGCATCGGATACAGCGTTCCCTTTGATTGAGTTCCTGAACACCAAATTAAATTTAATAATGTGCAGCAGCAAGACTGAATCGACAATATAATCGAAAACAGTTATTGACGCTGTATTTCAAAGATATATTAATCAAATTCAAACCAAAGCATTTCTTTCATACTTTAGATACCATAAGCTACTCGTATCATTTGTTGAAATTGAAAACTTGAAGTCTGTATAATGTGTGTAATATATGTAGTATACGTAGAATAAAATGTAAACATTCGTCTTATTCCCTCAAAGTTTAGTTTTCTGAAGGTTTAAACACTTCTACCGCGTGTGAACTGCGCGTATGTATTTTTTTATTATATTTATATTATATTTATATTAAAGTCTGAATGATTCTTGTAAAAAACTTACTTGACTACATGATCAAATAGTTAAAAAATTGCTTTTATTTCACAGATTTCTTAGTGTTCATACCAGGTTCAAGTGTGACAGTACAAAAAAATATTTGTACGGTACCTTCCCAGCCAGCAAATGGTTATCGGCAATTATATAAGTTACAATGTCAATTACAACAAAGCAATTGCGACGTACAGGAGGGTACAAAATTACCAACTTCATCTCTTTTAATTTATACCTGCAATCCTGGATACAAAATAAGCAATTCCAGTGATGTATTTTGTGATCCAGAAGGAAACTGGTTAAATATTCCAGTTTGTACAGGTCAGATTACAAACTTTTGTTTTATAACGACAATTCTTTACTAATCATTTTATTAATGATTCTTTTATTATTTTAGAAATACGTTGCCAGTCATTGGCTTCAGCATCGCATCGACTAACGCTCAATGTACATTGAATGGTGAATGGGTATCTTGTGAATCTCCTGTTTTGCCTGGAACCATCGCAGAACTCAGCTGTCGCAGCAATTATCAGGAATTTGGAAAAGTTCAATTGAAACAAAAAAATCAAGTTACATGTAACGACACTGGTCATTGGGAACCCAAACCAATAAGATGTTTACCAAGTATGTAGTTTATTATTGTGTATGTTAGGGGTGTCAGCAAAATTTTTCTAACTTTTATGAGGAAAAATAACCCTTTTTCTTTATAACCAAAATTATAATATGTACAAATACTTGTAATTAGAAATATCCTGATATTTATGTTAAGTGACTTATCACGTTGAAAGCTTGAAACAATTTGGAAAACCTAGTCCTGTACGGGCTTATTCTTTTATAATATCATAGTATATTAAAGAAAAATTTCGTATAAACATATTATTAGAATATAGCATGCTAGATAACATATCTTAAATTTTAATTATCTAACAATATCAGATAATAAACATACAAATATTACCTATAATTATAATTACAAGGGTTCTAGTACAATGTGTAGCAAATTTCATTGAAATAGTGTAAAAAGTTATTTATTTATGCCATATTTAATGCAGCATTAACTCTTTAAATTAATTAATTAACCCTAACGCTAGTTTTTTATATCACTTAAACAAAAATTAAAATTAAAAACTTCATAATTAAAAAACTGGATATTTAAACTTATTAATTGTGTGTAATTTCAGGTTTACAATTGTGAATTATCTTTTGTTAAATATTTGACTTTATAATATATACTAGAATATATTATTGAAAAGTGGTAGCTTTTCTATAGAATAATTGAATAATTCTATATAACAATTAAATGAATTTCTATTTAATAATTTAGTAACATTAATTATAATCATATATTTTAATGTCCGTTTCCCTACATGTTTTAGAATGCGGGGTTGTTCATTCAATAAAAAGATCCATTGCTATCATCGGAGCTGTAAAAGGCTATTTATCTACACTCTCAAAAGTTCCCTGGCACGCTACTTTGTATAAAGAAAAAATTTCAAATGGATCGAAACATTTTGTTTGCGGAGCAACAATAATAAAAGAAAAATTCCTTCTTACCGCAGCACACACATTGCATCTACGATGAGACCTTTCTATCGATGGATAAAAAACTCAAATAATCATTATATAGCAACTGGAAACATTTATCGTGACTATGATTCTGACTTGCACGATGAGAGAGAGATTCGTTAATAAAGCCAGAGTATGAAAAATAGAAAAGAATTTTTATTAAAATAAAATCAAATACTAAACTTGGAAATTGTTAGTACGCTGCTTATACATCAATTATAACAAAGTTAATAATATTCTATTTTTTAAGGTAAAAGGCATTTATGTTCCTTGTAATTATGTGGACTATGAAGGAAATTATGCTAATGACATAGCTATTTTGGAAATAGAAAGGCCATTTGTACTGTCATCTTCTTTAAAATCGGCTTGTTTAAATGATGATGTAATTGAGTCTGGATTAGGGGTAACTTCAGGATTTGGAAGAACTGCTTTAGGATCATCCAGTTTTATTCTAAAATCTGTGTCATTGCCCTATGTTCCCTTTAGCCAATGCAAATCTTCCAAAAATTCTTTTGAATCTGAGAAACTCATAACAATGGATAAATTTTGTTCTGGTTACACGAATGGTTAGTATAGAATCAAAATTAATATGGGAAAATAAACATATTTAAAAACTACACCTACCAATTATTATTTGTATTTTAGGAACAGCTGTCTGCGATGGTGACAGCGGAGGAGGAATGGTATTTCAAAGTGGAAATTTATGGTTTCTAAGAGGAATCATTAGTCTCTCTTTAGATTATATACTATCTGGTGGATCCAAGATACACTTTTCCAATTAGAAACATCTAAATCACTTCCAATTATGGAAGTGACTCAATTATAGCAAATGCGACTACTTCTAGTCCCGCTGAATTCATTCCAACTTCTACAAACACTATCACATCTTCCCATTGATTCGAAATACAACTGTTTGTACGGTACCTCCCAATCCTGCGAACGGTTATCGTCTATTGCACAAATCTTATTGCCAAACACAAGAAGACTGTGCTGCGGAGGAAGGTGTGGAATAGTTAGCGGTTCTCATCTGATTTATACATGTAATCAGGAATACGAATTAAGCGGTACCAGTGAGCGGTATTATGTAGTCCAGAAGGAAAATGGATGGATGGATTCCTGTTTGTAAGATTTGCATTTTAAGTTTTATTATTACAATAAGTATTTCAATACTGCTATTTTATTCAATACTGCTATATTATCTTTTCTGTAATTCTTTGTATTATTTTTTTCAGCGAAAGTTTAATTATTTTATATATACGTTCCTTATTACTGGTTTCCTTAATGAAACCTAATTTGCTGATTGTAAATATAACGACGACTGCACTTCTTAATATAAAAGAAATACTATACTATATTATTTGTTATAACAAATTTTAAGTTAACAGTAGGTATTCTTAACTCGACTTCTCGACTTCGAATTCTATTTTTAAACGAGTTTCTTTCTCAATTTTGACTAGAAAATTAAATTTTATGACTTTCTCACTCTTTTCTCTTTATATTATGTTTTTAAAATTATTATTATATTAGAGATAAATTTTTAGCGAACTTTTTAGGATCTTTTTCAACAATTTCTTATGTGTTCAAGCTTTTTTTATTGATGGTAACGTTAGAATGGTTCTTCCCAGTTTTTTTAAGTCTCAAATATATCATTAGATTTACAAAATAATTACATTAGAATGAAAAAAATTCTAAAATCAGAACTTTATAACCCTTAATTCTATTTATTACGAATATTATTCTCGTTATACACATGCGCAACTTTCGGAAAGTCATATAAACAACATTTAATAAGAGATTTTTCATAGATGACAACATGCTAGTCTGAAGGTGAATTTCGAGCTAGACGCTAAACAGAACATATATTCCGTGCTTATATAAACAATAATTCACATTTCCTTCGATTAATCAACAATTATTTTCATATTCTAACACACTCTACTTATATTTTATTATTGTTTAGACACATTCACATGTCATTTTGAATATAACATACTTATTAACATACTTTGAATATTAAACAATTTCGATCTGATATTTTATTAGATGAAAATTTTACCTCACCACAACGAAATCATCACTGCACAGGAACGTTAAAGTAATTGCATAAAAATGTAAAAATAGTTAAAATCAGAACCATATTACCATTGCACTCATGCGCAATATTAGGAAAGTTATATAAACAACATTTCAAAAAAAAACTTTCTCAAAGGACATACAACGTTTCTCGCGTTATTTGTTACCTATAATAAAATGAACGAAAAGGAAAAAATATTAAATAATCGGAAAGAAACGTTCAATACTTTTCGCAGGTTTGCATACGAGGTCTGTTCAAAAAGTATCACGAATTTTGAATTTCCGCGGGTTACGTATATTCGATTTTGAATTTTTTTGTGGCGTTATGTTGGTACTTGACCCTTTGAATGTTCAGTTAATTTTTGACAGCTATTTTGCTTTGACGCGTTTTGGCTCGTCTTCGATGTTGCCTATTTTTCGGCTTTTGCACCATGATAACGCCCCTGTTCACACATCCTTGCTTGTGCACGTATTTTTGGCTAAAAACAACACAATAATGATGCCGCAGGTTCCGTATTCTTCAGATCTGATACTCTGTGACATTTTTTTGTTCCCGAAAGTGAAAAGGCCTATGATAGGACATCGAAAGATGATTGACATTCCTTCTCTAGGAGTTGCTGCCCAATAGCAGTAGAAACTATTCGACGACTATCGTATACAACAATCTTTCATACTTTAACGGATCACCCTCGTTAATCTGTACATTACCTTGGATAATCTGTAGAATAATTGATTTCTGCACTTTCGTGATAACATTTATATATATTTATATGAATATGAGGGTTGAGTACGCATTGTCTTTGGCATGCTTAGAAATTTTCAATAACTTATTTCCATATTACAGAATAAAAAACTTCTTTCACAAATTGATTTAATGTTTTTTTAGCAATCATTTAAAAAAAAGAAAATAATTTATACATCACATTTTATTTCATTTTTATTCAGAAATAATATATTTATGTAATAGTATAATAAAACAAGCGTCAAAATTATTCCATAGGTAATTAGCTCGTTGATTATAATCATTTGTCGATTGTCAAAGAAAACAAATTAATATCAACAATCTAATTAAAATCTAACAATGATTCTATACAATATCTAATTAATCAAATATCATTAATACATTAGAATTCATTTTCTTTATTAAGAATAAATATTTGTAATAAATAAAACATCTTTCGCGTATTATTTATACGAACGAATTTAGTAATTAAAATCATTTCTACATATATGAAGAAAAACAATTCAAGAGATTAATAATAATTTAAGGTTTAATGACAAGTCTACATATACCATTTGAGTCTCTACGTTCATCTTCATTTGGACATTTTCTATCGGATACATGAATCAAATTAAAATCCTCAACTTTCAGTTTCTCCGTAGACGTTGAGATTTCTGTTGTTGTTGTTGTTTCGGGTCTAATAATCCGAGATAATGCAGGATGATGAAGATTCATGAAGAAGAGGAAAGAAATTAGGATGGTTGCAATCAGTCTCACGGATAGGTATTTCATATTTGTACAGGAAAAAAAAAACAAATAGCGATACGTGCAATTGAAAATCGAAAATAAGAAGTTTCAAAGTGGTATGCGTGGGAGGGAATAAAAAATCGGAAATATAATTCTTCAATAGGAAAAACTGAAATGGGAAGGAATGTCTGCTGCCTTTGAAAATGAATTTTATTTTTAGCTTGCACTTATTTTCGTTTCTTCTTTGACACCTTTCGAACAACGGCAACTGTAATATAATCGTCAAAATATAATTGTTATTAATTATCGTTTGAAACGAAAGGTATTCTTTTTTTTCTCATTTAATCGACTGTTTTCCCGAACAACTTTTCGTTTTTACATATTTTTTGAACTAATTTAACAAATATTATGCAACTTAATGTATATTTTATTTAATTCTTTATATTTTTTGTAAATATATTTATATATTCCTTTTATTTATTGTTAATTTCTCTGTATATATTATTTATTTATTTATATTTATTTTTATGTATTTATTTATATTTTAATTTATTTATATATATATTTATATTATTTATATTTCTTTATTTATCAATATTTATGTCTTGTTATTTAACAATGGATAAATCCCGTCAATGTACAAATAAACAAAATAAAATATTATTCAAAAACGAAATAACGCGAATGTTTTCGTCGACTATTCGATCTGCTTTATTTGTATTTTTAAAAAAAATGACAAACGTTCTATCGATTGTCATCGATTGTCCGAAACACCATTAACGTAATCGAAATATTCTAAACGAAATTAAACGTACTCGTGCACCCACGTTTTAATGATTTATAAGAATCGTATCGAGTACACTTGACAATTCTTTTCCAAAATAAATAAATAATTAACACCTTAATCTACAATTACGGGCATAGCCCGTACGATAATCGGGCTAAATGCAAATATCACGGGCATAGCCCGTAGTACAATAAAATTAAAATTCTTTTTTATCTCTTCGATATTGGCCTTTTTATTTCATTCGTACATATTATTTACGTACTTTTGAAAACGTAACTCGAAACTTTTGGAACGTAAATCGTAGGTTAAGGGGTCAAATGTGCACAAAGCAATCGTCGTAGATAAAATTTCTTATCGTTCGACTAACACAAAAGAGACGAGTCGTCATTAGTTTTATTAATAACAATTTTTCTTTGAAAAATAACGATTTAAATAAACAAATCAATTGATTCTCACTCGTTCACACGACATTATATTTATATATATTTTATTTTATTTATAATTAATTTATCCCGATAATCAAAACATTTCAAACTTGAAAAATATGTTTTATAATTAACGAATAATTTGATACCTTCGAATTATCGTATTAACTTTGATGTTTTTTTCTTTTTAATCTTATTCTCTTTCACACTTTGTTTATTTTTTTGGTCGGAAATTTTTTTATTTTCACTATCGTCAATTTTCCAAGTGCTTTCGGTAAATGAACAAAAGTACTACTTCGATAAAGACTGAAGTTACCTTACAAGTGTCTACCAGTACATCTGTTTCTAAGAACGTTCAACGCTCACATTTATATCTAACTCTGCCGGCAGTAGAATCGTTCGTGACGTAATCATTATCATTATCAGAAAGCTTTCTCGGAAAGGCGTAACAAAATTCGTCCTTGAATTGTACACTTCTACATATTTGTACTAATATATTCGTGTGTTTACGTGAATAAATGTTTCATTTCAATCGAGTTATCTCTCTCTGCATAAATTTTGCTCGATAACTTGTCGTAAAATAATAATAATAATAATAATAATAATAATAATAATAATAATAATAATAATAATAATAATAACAACAACAACAATAATAATAATAATAATAATAATAACAAAACAAAATTAACAATTTTATTATTTTTTTCTTTTCCTTTTTTTTTATGATTCGTTCGATCATATTTTTTATTCATTAAAATTTTTTTAAATTACCTTCCTCGCGTAGCGTTTTTAAGACGAGCTTTATAAAAAGAACAAAAGAAAAAACTTGACAAAGCATGTCTGCAAATATGAGAAAGACGTCAAACAAGTGTTCCGACACAGTTTCCTTTGATCATTTTCAAATTCTCTTTCTTTCTTGTTATCTACAAAGATCACGCTCTTTCGACGGATGTGGTATAATCATATGTGTGTGTATGTATGTGTTTGTTTGTGTGTACTTATATACGTATGTATCTCTAGTATATATAATCATATCTCGAGCAGAAAAGTAGAAGTTAAATTTACTTCGAAACTGAATAAATATACGCTAATTAATTTTAAAAATTATCTTTTATATATAAAATTCATTTAATTATATATAATATATAAAAATAGCTATCAGGGTTTCTAAAAGTTAATAAAACATTTGTTATTATTATATAACTATTATTATTATTATTGTTATTATTATAGATATAATTATTATATATTATTATTAATATATATTGAAAGTTAATAAATTTACACATTCCTATTTAAAATAGAAAAATATCTCGTTAATTAATTCATTTAATTGAATATAACAAATATTTATATACACTTACGTATTATATTTATATAATATTATAAAGATAAATTAATTGATTTTTTTGTTTGTTTTTCAATCTTTCGTACTTTGCCATCGAAAAATTTCTACACTCACGAATATTGAGTTTGCTATATGTATACATTTGTTATACACATGATACATGTAATGTATATTTTGAAATTCCAATAGGAGGATGGATATATATGTTATCAATTTTAAAGTTTTCAAATTTATCGCATGATCTTATGGAGGATTTGAAATATTTAATAATCTTGATAAGTGATTCTCAACGAATCCAATAATTCTCACTTTCATATATTCTCTAATCCATTCATCTGAAATATGTGCACGTTTAAACATTTACATTTTTGATTTTACTTCAACATTTTATTACGATAATTGCATATTTTTCTCTAACGATGAAGATTGTTATTTAAAAATTGTCCTATTTATTAAAATTAAACTCTAATATTTTGTATAATTTATCCAACGAGGAAATTAATTAACAATACTGTACTCATTCAAAAATGTCGTAATCGAATTTATTTTTAATAGAAAAATCCTTGATTGCATTATATTGTTGATTGATCATTATCGATGTTTAAATTGATATATTTATATTGATAATCATCCTTATTGAATTAATAAACACGACTTATCGTTGAAAAACATTTGTATCAAAATAATCGGTAGCCATCATTATCGCGTTTAAAATAACTCGATTATGTTTTCACTTCATCATACTGCACTTGATCATAACTATCTCATGCCGATAATATATTTATCAATTTCTTTTTTCTACTATGAAAAAAATGTACGTAATATCTTTTTACACTAGTTTATAATTCTTTGAAAATTCCTAAGCCGATTAAGATCATAAACGACGAAGCAAACATAATCATGTTTGTCAATATTTCAAAAATATTTGTCGCCAATTCAAAAAATAAAACCTACAAAAAAATGTTCATAAGTATTAATTAATTAATATAAATAGTATAGTATATAAAGTAATTAAATAATTCATTGAATGAGCTAAGAAAATATTTCAATTATAATTTTAATAAACATCGAATATTACATTATTACCACAATTACAATACTAATAAAATCATCCTACTATTGGTGTTATTTGCTCGGCGGTAATTCCAATGACATCACTCAGATAGCAAAAGTATAAAATTTAGACCAATTTTAACACGTTCACGCCGGGGTGACCCACTTGTGGGTCACACTTGACTGTTCCGTGGGACGGCGTGACTCACTCGTGGATCACTTGTTTTCAGAAAATTAGTCATTAAAAAAATAAGTTGATTTTATTTTTTCTCAACATTACATATAAAAATTGAGTATAACAAACATTAACATTCAATATTTTAAATTGATAACAATTATTAATTTATACCTATGCAACTTTTCAAAACAACGATGTTGCCCCCCCCCCACGAAGCGTAAGGAGATAAGACAGTCCCGCCTCACGCGGAAAAACGTAAATTTTCGCTCCGGCGTGAACGTGTTAAAAACATTTTTTTAAGCCTAATATTTGGATATTTTAATATTTATTATTATTATTATTATTCAGAAAAAAGTAATAGCAGACAATTATGACGAATCTAAAGTTATGACAGACACTTTTAAATCAAATTTATAATATATTTTAACAAATCTGAAATTTTAATATATTATTTATTAAATATTAAGAAGCTTACATTTTATAAGGCAAACATTTTTTTTGATAATAACATCCGTCTGAGAATGTGCAACCATTCACAGGATCGGAAGCGGGCAGTACAAAAAGTGGGATTTTGATTAGATTAGGAAAATATGATGGTCGTTGTTTAGGTTGGAATAAATTAAGCAGGATTAGTAGAAGTCGTATTTGTCATAGTTGAATCACATGTGGGAAGTGGTTGAGATGTTTCTAATCGGTAAATTATATCTTCGATCCAATTTATATGAGTGGATATACGCGTGTAAAGAGAATAAGAATTATTATCACAAATCGTTGTACCACCCGTTAATATTTTACCAAGAGAGAGACTAGTAATACCTCTTAAACACCATAGATTTCCAGTTCGAAACACCAATCCTCCTCCGCTGTCACCATCGCAGACAGATGTTCCTAAAATACAGATAATAATTAATAGGTATAGTTTTTAAATATTAATTTTGATTCTATACTAACCATTTGTGTAACCAGCACAAAATTTATCCATCGTTATGAGATTTTCAGATTCTAGAAAATCTTTTGAAGATTTACATTCACTAAGAGGAACATAGGGCAATGATACAGATTGCAGAACAAAACTTGTTGGTCCTTCAGCGGTTCTACCAAATCCTGAAGTTACCCCTAATCCAGACTCAATTAAATCACCATTTAAACAAGCCGATTTTAAAGAAGATGACAGTACAAATGGCCTTTCTATTTCCAAAATAGCTATGTCATTAGCATAATTTCCTTCATAGCCCACATAATTACAAGGAACATAAATGCCTTTCACCTTAAAAAAAAGAATATTATTAACTTTGTTATAATTGATGTATAAGCAGCGTACTAACAATTTCCAAATTTAGTATTTGATTTTATTTTAATAAAAATTCTTTTCTATTTTTCATACTCTGGTTTTTTTAACGAAACTCTCATCGTGCACGTCAGAATCATAGTCACGATAAATGTTTCCAGTTGCTATATAATATTTATTTGGGTTTTCTATCCTTCGATATATTTCATCGTAAATGCAATGCGCTGCGGTAAGAAGGAACTTTTCTTTTATTATTGTTGCTCCGCAAACAAAATGTTTCGATCCGTTTGAAATTTTTTCTTTATACAAAGTAGCGTGCCAGGGAACTTTTGAGAGTGTAGATAAATAGCCACCTATCACTTCGGTACGTTGAATAGGAGTTTCTGTTTCTGAAAAATCAAATCTTCTTTTTAAAAATATTTAATGAAACGTTCGTTAAAATACACATTTCGAATAAATGTTACTAATTTTTTATTTAAATGCTATCACTTTTCAATTAGATTTTTATATATATTACTTTGTATTATATAATATTAGGGTGAACCAAAAGTTCGTGCGTTTGTTGTGTTACGAATTGTTTTATAAACTGTATGATTGATTATTTTTGTATCATTTTCTTTGAAAATATTAATTTTAGAAACGTACAAACTTTTGGTGCACCCTAATATTTACTAAGAAATAATTCACAATTATAAACCTTAAAATACACGCAACTAATAAACATAACACTATGACGTCCGGTTACACAACACTGGTTTCGTGCACAAAAGTTGCAATATCGCCGGTTGCACCACATTACTACTATATTGCGGATGGATGTAACTCAAAAATTATGAGCTTTAACAAGATTTTGTAAAGAATACTTTCGTTTTGAATTTGCCCAAAATATAAAAAAAAAATTAATTTATCCCAAAAAACTATAATTTTTTGAAAAATTACTTAAACAATTGGCTATAAAAAATTGAATGCTCGACTATTCCGTAAAAAAATTGTGATATTTGGATTCAGCGGATAAAACACATAATAAAAGTAATCCAAACTTCATCCACCGAGCTCAAAATTTTACGAAAATACCGTGTCCAAATAAAAAAATTTTAAATGCGTTTTTCTCGAAACTATGTTTGTCAAGTCGGTGACTACTATGATTCAATAATCACACGGTGGATTTTGATGAAATTTCTACTGCTTAATAATAGCACTAAAAACTAGTCCTTCATCGAAGGATTTTTGTTTATGTGGAAAATTTCGATTTTTTAACAATGTTTTTTAACAAACGACTAATGATTTTTTTGTTGAAAATAAAAAAAAAATGTCAAAAGCTGCCATTTTGTAAATTTAAAATATATAAGCGGGCTACAACAACAAGACTGTATGTTTTACAAATAGAGCAATCATAGATATTCATAAACACTCATAAACTTTTTAAAATTATATCGAATCTATCATTACCAGGTGGTGGTCGGTAATTTCTTCTAAAAGCTTCGATTATTAGTCGATTGTCATTTATTACACGAGTGTACGACGTATTGCCTATCGCCAGGCGCTGAATAATGAAAGCATATATATAATTATATTTTTATTATTTTATTATAATATCGGTAATTTAATTCTAGTAATTTAAAAATTAACTTTAAATATATCCCCTGCAGGTTATACCAATTTTACTTTTTTAATTTTTTCAAAGTGCGCTTGACCTTGAATTTGTGGTTGCGCATGCGCATAACATATAACCTCTTCATGACGTTTTTTAATTTTTAATTATTAATAACTAATTGAATAATTAATTAATAAAATTAAAAGTTATGTATTTTAAATAAACATTTTATTAGCAAATTAGTGCACTTATTCATTTTTTTCTGCTGTTGCCAACTACGTTGCTTTACTGAGAAATAACAACAAAAAAATTTTCAAATTTTTAATTATCAATAACTAATTAAATAATTAATAAAAATTTTTTAAAAATATGGATTTCGAATTAGCTTCTAGCCAGCATTTAAATGTATATCTTCATTTTTTTTAGTTCTGGTGGTTCTGTGCCAACTTTTTTGCGCTAAACACCTGGACGTCAAGGTGTTAATTGCGAAGTATTTGAATTAGGAAGTTTTTTATTTTAATTCATTTATAGGTGACAGAAGGAATTAGCGTTAGTTCTTTGTTTCAATTTGTATAACATTAGGCTAGTTAACATTAGGATAATTAACTTATATAATTAAAGAATGGATTAATATATAGCGTTAATTGCGTGTCAATGTAATCAATAAGAAAAATGTGGCTTACATATGATTTACGAAAATATTGTAATTTCCTGTAACGATTAGTTTAATTGCAAATTTTGTATAAAATAAACGTATTATTAAAAATTATTAACGGTGCATTAAATATCTCGCAAATAAATAACATTTTACACTATTTGATTGAAATTTGCTACAGATTAAATTTAAAAAAAAACATTTTTAAACATACTGAATTCTAATAATGTGTTTATAATAAAATTTCTTTAAGTATACTACGACAGAATTTAAGAACACATCCATACATGTCTGGGTTCTTCTAGTTATTTAAAATCTTTAAATGTCCTAAATCATCTAACATCGATATAAAAAATTATTTCTGATTACGAGAATGCTACGTATTATAATTTTGTTAACGAAGAAGGTGTGTTATTTTGCTGAATATACGAAATAACGACATTAACATCGTCGTAATAAAACTTATGTTTTAAATCTTACCAATACAAACTGGAATATTGGTCCAGTTTCCTTCTGAATCACAAAATACATCACCGGAACTGTTTAGTTGGTATCCAGAATTACAGCTATAAATTAAATGAGACAAAGCTGGTAATTTTGTACCCTCCTGCAAGTCGCAATTGCTTTGTTGTGGTAGACATTGCAATTTATATAATTGCCGAAAACCATTTGCTGGTTGCGGAGGCACCGTACAAACATTTTCTTGTACTGTCACACTTGAAGCGAATATGAACACTAAGAAATCTGTTAAATGAAAACAATTGTTTAACTATTTCATCATTTGTCAACTAGGTTTTCCAAAAAAAAAATCATGCACACAAACAAATGAAAGTATTACAAAAGAAAAGGTTTTTGTACAGTGAACTCATAGATTAACACGTGAATCAAATGTTCATCATTACGTTTTACAATTGATCTTATCATGATACTCGTTTTCATCGTTCATTTTTGTAGAATGAAAGAGATTGTTTTTCGGAAATGCATTTGAGCTGTTTATTTTGAAAGTGGCCTAAGTCCATTTACACTCAAATTGAGATATTTAAGGGTTTGCGTTTCAATGCAATTAAAAATATACGTACAGAATACCAATGAGTTATGTTGCTTAAGTGTATCTAAAAGTGTTAAATTTACAGTTCCTATTAAAATAATGGCAATTATTTAGTGAATAATATGCATTTTCTTACCAAGAATGGAGTTAGGCCACTTTCAAAATTAACAACTAGATTTGTTATAAAATTTGAAGGAACCGAAATCCATTCAACATAATTTAAGATGCTTCAAATTGAGAAAAAACAATACTCATTTTATTTTACATATCTATATAACACTTTAAAAACATAAATTATGCGATTCAAAACATTTTTTACAAACATAAATTACAAAACAATTTTCTACTCATCTACATTTTGTGTATGTGAAAGGGATTTAAAAAAATCATGATGTTCCGGTGGTATATATCGTAATAAGTCAATTATGTCCTTGAATTTTGCGGTTGTAATTTGTCTTATATTTTTATACAGTGGTGTCAATACAATATTTTGGAACTTTCTTGGTCTATCCCGACGTGGTAATAAATTCAGGACTTTCAAATTTTCGTTCTCATTCATTGATGTCTTATAGAAAATTTGATACGGTTCATTTTTAACAAAACCCATCCAACATATTTTTAACCAGTTTATTGGTTCTCTTTTAGAATTCTTTACCCTTTTAAAAATTGCGTCTTCTAATAATTTTATTGATACAAAATCTTCTTGTCTCATTTCATGTTCAATAAAGTTATTATCTTTCCGACACTTTTTCATAATATTGTAATAATCTCGTGGGACAAACAGTAAATTATTTTTTTTTTAATGCCATTTCTACCACACCAAAATCTCTATCATTTGGTAAAAACGAATGTCCTGATATTAAAAATCAATGATAAATATATTAATTTAAGTGTAAATGGACTTAGGCCACTTTCAAAATAAACGGCTCAGTTATTCAACTAACTCTGAAAACTTATGTGTCCAGAATTACCGTATTTACTCGGAATATAAGTAACCTTAAATGCTTTATTGATAGATAATTTGAAGTTGTACATGTAATCATGGGTAACTGGAAATAATTGACAAATGGAGTTAGGCCACTTTCAAAATAAACGGCTCATTTATTTGTTCAAGTATGCGATAGCTCGAATGCTTCACATCGAAAGTAAAGAAACAATTAAGATGTCTGGATTTTCAAAATGGTCGAGAAGTTTTGAGAAAGATTTTTAGTTTTTATGATTAGAATCAGAATTTTTTCTTTTATATACATATATACCGATATGCAATATTTGTTGGATTCAGGATATTACTAGATTTTATTTAAACAATTTGATATTTATATATAATGAAATATAAAATTTCTTAAAAATAAATCATCATATTTCAAAGATTAAAAAAAAAGTATTCTTTTGAGATAAAGTTTTTTTATACGTGACGTTTGAGTTTTCCAGAATTTGATAACAACTTGTAAAAAAGTTTGTGAATGTTACAGTAACGTTATCGAATATCCAACACTTATATATGTATATGTAAAGCGTATCTTATTTTTATATTTTAATGATTAAACAATAAAAATACGTGAAGAGAAATCATTAAATAAGTAAACATTAAAAAAAAATGAACTGAAAAACTTATTTGTTATGAAATATTTATGATTTTATAATCAGATGAAATATCATTGAAAAGGAAAAATTACGTACAGTTTGAAAAAAAAAAAAATAATAAGATCACTAATTTTGTTGTTAAAATAACGATTTGATAGTTGAAAGAATTTGCTCCTAAAGTAAATTTTTACGATAAATCTAGGTTATCCATGATTTCTTAAAATAAACTGTATATATTTTTTGCGATATTTAAATACAGCACGAAACAAGAAATTAAAATGTCTTGCATGAACATATAGAGATCATTTTTTCTCGTGTTATTCGCATCTAAAAAATATTACTATATTCATCTCTAATATTTCTATTATTTTTACTAATACAAAAAAGTGATACATACGAAACTTAGATGACATGAAAAGGGGCATACGGTGATGCCCACTTTTTTACGGTAGGTGAAAGCATAGAGGATATTTTAAAGTCAACTAATTTCTGTATTATGTAAATTATCATTTATTTTATGCAAAAGTAATATCTTTAAGATTTTGTAAAAATCATTTGAAATATTAAATAATTTAATATAATTGTATTACTTACAACCAAATGCAATTGAAAGTAAACCCTTCCTTTTCACGATATCCATAATAATCAAAAGGAAAAAATAGAAAATAAACTTTTAATTTGAAATAATATTCAAAGAGAAGTTTCGTATCGTGTTGTTTACCATAAACTCAGATTCACTACTGATCGGACGATAATTTTATTCGTTTACTGTTTTTTATATACGTGATATCAATACACGCGACCTATAAGTCTCATGAATGTAATCATTAGATAAAAGCATTAAAAAAAGAAATAATTTTAAAAGAATTATATTTATACAGTATGATACAGATTATAGTTTAAAATTTTTAGTAAAAAAAATAGTAGTAGTGAAAATAAAAGTTGTTTAGTAAAAATATATAGTAGTTTAGTAAAAATAATAAATAGTAATAATTAAATAGTAATAATAATAATTAAATAAAAAAAAAAAATAAATTAGTAATAATAATAATTAATAATAATTAAAGAGTAGTTTAGTAAAAATAAAAATAGTAAAAGCATATCAAATATGACACGATTACAGTTTCATATAATAAATAACATCATATTTCTTTTATTTTAAGTATTAATTAGGTTATAATTATTTAAAAAAAAAAATGTTAAATTTTACTGCAATAATTTCTGACAATGTTATTGGTGTATGAATAAATTTCATTTGTTCATCAAATGCTAGCTGAGAAATTGTTAAAAACTTGTCATTTTATTTACAGACATTTAGATGTCTCTCATTTGTAAGTAACACAATAAATTCAATTTAAATGACAACAAATACTTATATAATGAAGATAAGAATTACCATCACAATTTTTACTGTACACCGAAACGAGAACAGACAATTTTCTTAAAAAACCATAATTTTACAGCCTAAAATAAAAGCCCTCTTCCACTTTAATTATCTTAAACTATCACTATCACCTTTTAGATTTGTTGTTGAAAATGTGGCAGGAAAAATACGCAACCAACATGCGCAGAAACTTCCAACACCACTTTAATTGTACGAAAATCCATCTATGATGGTGAACATGCAGGAGAAATTTTATTTCAAGCTGGAGAATTATGATTTTTAAAAGAATTATCAGTGCTGAGTTCAGTGTAAAGTTAAATGGTTATCCTAAAAAAAAAAGTTATGAAAGTAATTTTTATATTAATTATATACGTGTTTGTAGTCACTTAAGGATGTTTTGTAAGTATATTGAAAATGATAAGAATACTTTGAAAAAATAATAGATTACTCTGACAAGTCTCTTGAGGCTCCTAAAAAAATTAGGGATTTTTTTACAAGACCGTTTAAGAGTTATAACATCTTTTAGTTATAAAGAATTTACACATACTTAAATGGAAAACGTGCTATCAGGCCGAATTAAGTAAAAAAATAATAAAAAAATGATTCGAAAAATCCGTGAAATTGTAAAATAATAGATTATATATCTGAAAAGCATATAAACATTTAACATTTAGTGGTTTCAATATTAATTACAAAGAGAAAACAATAAAAATGAGTGATATTTACGATATTATTGAATGCAGAGTGTGATTCACAGAGAAAACGTGGCAACCTCGCAAACAGCTACACTGAAAATAAAATTAAACACATCTATTATATAGCGAAGTTTGCTCTAGGCTATGTTACTAACCTCAACAACATCAGTTTTCTAAATAAAAACTTATGTAGTGCGCAATGCGCACACGCATACATTTTAATTCCGGATTTGAAGAATATTAAAACCACGGAACTGTTAAAATATCGCGGTGTTGTCACGTTTCAATGAATAAAAATAACGCTTATATTATTCAATTAATTTAAATAAGAACAAATTAATGATTTTTTGAGATACAAATTTGTCTTCTAATTTGTTTTTAACTATGCTGAGATAAATTGTCTAATATAAAAAATTGTGTTACTTTTTTTTTTGTAAAGTTGAATTCAATGTACAGTCACTGACAAAAGTTTTTTTTGCAATTCTAACAAATATTCAAAATTTTGCTTGAAAATTAATTAAAGGCAAACGAATTGCGATTTTATGAAAAATTTAATATTAAAAACAAGCTGATAAAAAGAAAATTATTTTTTTAAAAATCACACTTTAAAAGATTTTGAAAGATAGTTTATTCAAAAATCTGTTATACTTTTTTCTCCGATTGTACCGAGAAACATTCTTAAATTGAACTTATAATATTATTTAAAAATTAGAAACATTTGAATCTCTGTGTATATAATGACAAATTCTTTTAAATATCTTAGCTGCAATTTGATAAACGAATATATTGTATTCGTAATCCAAACACTTTGTGTGACAAATTACTGTAGTAAAATCTGAGAAGGGAATATAAATATAAAATTATTTAATGCTCGAAATAAAATAAATATGTGTGAATATATAATTAATGTGTGAATACATAAATTAAAAATAGTAAACGAATCTTTACTATTATATTGAAATATATTTCTTTCAAACATGTTTTTTTCTCTTACGCTTTTATCTCATAATTTTAATCATAAGATTCATAGGTCGCGAGTATTGATATCACGTATATAACATACAGCGAACATTAAAAATTTCCCCAGTGCGAACTACCGGACCGACTCGCAAACAGTGATGAATCTGAGTTGAGCTGGACAACATGATACGGCACTCCCATTGAATATTATTTCAATTTAAAAATTCATTTTCTATTTCTTCCTTTTGATCACTATGGATATCGTACATAGAAAGTGTTCATTTTTAATTGCATTTGGCTGTAAGTAATACAATTACATTATATTATTTTATATTTCCAAGAATATTAACAATATCTGGAAGATATTAATTTTTCATACGATTAGCAATAATTTTCATATTACTAAAATTAGATGACCTCGACACCTCCTTATGCCTTTACCTACAAAAAAGAAATAGATATCAAAATACGTCCCTTTTCATGCTATGCAAGTTTCGTATGAATCATTTTTCGTATTATTATTATACTAATAACAGAGATATTAGAGCCGAACAGAGTAATTATCTTTGGATGCGAAGAACGCGAGAAAAAATGATCGCAATAACATGTTCATATAAGTTATTTTAATTCGTTGTTTCGTACACTATATAAATATCATGAAAAATATAAATAGTTCTTTGTAAAAAACATATATATTCTTGGAAATATTCTTCAAGTAAAAAAATTACAATAAAATGATAAAAATATCGAGACAATTGAATGTGAATTAGTGGAAGAGTGAGGACTGATGAGTGTATGTGTACGAATGATTTATTAATTGATGCGTGATTCATTCCTGGAAAAGCCGGATTTAAATCGTGGCATCCAACAATTTACAAGGAGACCTTACACTGAGGCCGACACGGATTTTAACGAGCTTTGGTATATTAGTAGTATACGTTGAGGTTGTTATCTTGGTAAAGTATTTTGTCCTAACGCTCAACCATTTTTGAGAAAAAAGCTTTTGAAGTTTTGGTTTTTGTTATATACAAGTTTATATTATCTTAAATTCGACTGTCTATCAAGTAGCGCGCTAGCGCATCTAGTAGCGTTCTCGCTTTTCGTGCCGCTAGTTAGTGTTCGATCCTTCATAGAGGAAGTTTTTTTTAATAATTTTTTTTTGTCTGTTTTCAAATTATTTTTTCATATTTTTTAATTTTTAAATATATACAGGAAAGAAAAAATTATTAATACAAAAAAATTAGAAATAATAAATTTTTTCACATCTTGCGAAATTAATAAAGGAAAAGTTTATCCTTGAATTACAGTTAATATTTTATTTTTTAACAGGTATATAAAAATAGATAAATCTTCAATATACTAACAAATAACAATCGTATATATTCTAATCATTAACAATTTCATGTATAATTTTTTTATATCTATGAGTTTTTTAACATTTGTTGTACATTTATAATCATTTATTAAACGCAGGTTCCAGAGTGATAATTCTCGTAAAAGCATTCAAAACAATAAATTTTTTCACATCTCGCGCAATTAATAAAAGATGACTTGTTACATGAACAACGATTTTTTAAAAGATTTGTTGAAAAACAAACCTGATAAACGTTTAAAAATATTTCTCTTTCATTTGGTTTTAATAATTTCAAAGCTTACCATGCATATCGAATCATTTTATGAAAAATTTTTAATGACAATTGATGATTGACTATTGATTGTATCTTGATACAATCTTCACGAGAGATAAATCTTCATTTATCTATTTTCATATACCTGTTAAAAAATAAAATGTTAACTGTAATTCAAGAATTAAATTTTCCTTTATTATTATCGCAAGATGTGAAAAAATTTCTTATTTCTAATTTTTTGTAATAAATAATTTTTTCTTTCCTGTATATATTTAAAAATTAAAAAATATGAAAAGATAATTTGAAAACAGACAGAAAAAAATTATTAAAAAAAACTTCCCCCATGCGCGCCACTTGAAAGACGGTCGAATTTAAATTAATATAAACATGTATACAACAAAAACCAAAATTTCAAAAGCTTTTTTCTCAAAAATGATTAAGCGTTAGGGCAAAATACTTTACCACGATAACAACCTCAAAGTATACTATTAATATACCAAAGCTCGTTAAAATCCGTATCGGCCTTAGTGTAAGATCCCCTTGTTAGACGTTAGATGTTGGGAAACAAAAAGAATACCGACGTTAGGTGTTGAAAAACAAAAAGAATACCGACGTTAGATGTTGAGAAACAAAAAGAATACCGACGTTAGATGTTAAACGAGAACAATCGAACTTGGACAAAGAAGTAGACGTTAAACGAATAGATCGTAGACGAATAGATGACAGAAAAATATAAGAAACGAATGATTGTACAGTAAGAGAGGTAGATTTCAGGTTGAAATAGACAATTGGACGAACAATAAAAATGATCGAGAACGAGTTTACTATTATTTTGTTCTGCTATTGCAATTATTCTTCAATTATACGATGATAATTTCAACCTAATAAGAAAAAATTTCTTTCATGAACTCAGATATATACAATATATTAGACATTCGTTTTATTATATCTATATAAATTGTACATAACCTTGAGAAAAAATTCTTTCAAGTATTACATCTCCTCATTATTAGAAAAATGCACTTTTTCAATTAAGATTTTTTTAATACGATGGCAAAAAAAGGAAATATTTAATGTAAGTATTGAAAGTTCTGCAACTTATATTTACTATAATTACAACAAATTTAAAATAATACGACTAAATGTTTTTAACTGTATGGATTCTCTGAACAAATCTTTCAAATACATTTTTCTTCATTTTTAGAGAAAAACTAAATATGTATTGCAAAAATTTCCTACAGGACGTGATAACAGTTACAATAACCTATGCAATCATTTTAAAGAAAGGTTATCAAACTTTGGAGAACCAAAGCGTAATTTATAAGATAATTTCATTTTTAAAGAAATTTTAATTTTCGAATTAGGTTCACTTATTTTTATTATTTTATTATTATATATATATTAATACCAATTTGTTTAAATAAAATCTAGTAATATACTGAATCTAACAAATTTTTCATACCGGTATACGTATATATACAAAAAAAAATTCTGTCTCTTATCATGAAAATTAAATGTATTTTTATTACAAAAAACAAACTTAATATATATATAATAGATAAATAAATAATTTACCGTGCGAATATATGACGTCTCTCGTTTCAAGAAATCAGAAACAAGTTTTTTATGTAAGATTATAAAACGTTCTTGAACTCGAAGAATGATATCATTTATAATGAACGACGAAAACAAGTATTATGATAAGACCAATTGCAATCAGTAACATTAACTCGTGACTTACGCATAAATCTACGAGCTAATAGTAAACAATTTTTACATTTAGTAAATACTTTTATTTGTTTGTCTGTATGATTTTTGTAAGATACTTAATTGACAAATAATCAAATAGTTAAACAATTGCTTTTATTTCACAGATTTCTTAGTGTTCATACCCGCTTCAAGCGTGACAGTAGAAGAAAATGTTTGTACGGTACCTCCCCAGCCAGCAAATGGTTATCGGCAATTATATAAGTCACAATGTCAATCACAACAAAGCAATTGCGACGTACCGGAGGGTACAAAATTACCAACTTCATCTTTTTTAATTTATACTTGCAATCCCGGATACCGGATAAGCAGTTCCGATATTGCACTTTGTGATCAAAAAGGCAACTGGATAAATATTCCAGTTTGTACTGGTAAGATTAAATACTTTCGTTTTAAAACGACTATTTTGCACTGTTCAATCATTTTCTTAATGATTCTTATATTATTTTAGAAATACGTTGCAAACCAATGGCTTCAGCATCAACAAACGCTCAATGTATATTTAATGGTCAGAAAATATCTTGTGAATCTCCTGTTTTGCCTGGAACCATCGCACATTGTCGTCTCGGTTATACGGAAATTGAAAATTCTGAATCCAAACAAAACAATCGAGCTATATGTAACAATACAGGTCAATGGGAACCACGACCATTACGATGTTTCCATTGTACGTAGGTTATTATTGTTTATGTTAAGGGTAAAAGCATAATTTTAACTTTTATGGGAGAAAAAATAACCTTTCTTCTTTATTAATATTTAATGACTAAAAACCATTATAATTTTAAAATCAGAAGAAGAAACCAAACTCTTATGGGCGTATTCTTAAATACTGTCATAGTATATTTAAAAAAAAATAATTATTGACACATTTTTAGAATTTAACGTATAAGGAAACATTTCTTAAAATTCGATCATGTAACGATTTCGTATAGTTTATATAAAAATATTACTTTTTATTATAATTGTATGGTCATAAACATAATGTATTGCAAATTTAAAACAAATAAGGGTAAATGTTATTCATTTAAGATATATTTAATCAAGTGTTAATTTTTTAATGATTCTATCTATTTTTTTAAAATCTGCAGTTATACTAATCGTTACAAGAAATAACAATTTTTTCATGAATCATGTGTAAGTCACATCTTACTTATTGAATATATTTACACACGACTAACACTATATATTAATCAATTATTTAACTATTTAAGTTAATTATCCACCGCCTAATGCTTTTAAAAGTAAAACAGTTATCTACAGGAAATTTCTTATGTCACTTATAAATAAATTAAAATTATAAACTTCCCAATTTTTTACCAAACTTAATAATTATTCTTTTTAATTGTGTGTAATTTACAGTTTACAATTGTAAATTTTTTCTTGGCTAATATTATATAAGAATTACGAGAATGTCTCATAAAAAATTAATTAATTTATTTAATATTTTAATAATTGCAATTATTAAATAAATTATAAAAATTAATTTATTTATTCAATAATATAGTAAAATTTATTCGAACTATGCATTTTAATGAACATTTTGTTAAATGTTTCAGTATGCGGTCTTGTTATTAAACCTCCTCCAAGCCTCATCGTAGGTTCACATGGCTATTTATCTACACTCTCGCAAATTCCATGGCACGCTACTTTATACGGAGAAAGAACTCCAAATGGATTAAAATATTTTGTTTGCGGAGCAACAATAATAAAAGAGAACTTACTTCTCACCGCAGCACATTGCGTCTATGATGAAATATATCAAAGGATAGAGAACCCGAATAAATATTATATAGCAACTGGAAACATTTATCGTGACTATGATTCTGACTTGCACGATGAGAAATTCGTTAAAAAAGCCAGAGTATGAAAAATAGAAAAAAATTTTTTATTAAAATAAAATCAAATACTAAACCTGGAAATTGTTAGTACGCTGCTTATACATCAATTATAACAAAGTTAATAATATTCTTTTTTTTAAGGTGAAAGGCATTTATGTTCCTTGTAATTATGTGGGCTACGAAGGAAATTATGCTTATGACATAGCCATCTTGGAAATCGAAAGGCCATTTATAATGTCACCTTCGTTATTACCGGCGTGTTTAGATGATGATGTAATTGAGTCTGGATTAGGGGTAGCTTCTGGATTCGGAAGAACTCATGAAGGACCATCCAGTTTTGTTCTGCAATCTGTATCATTGCCCTACATTCCTATTAGTCAATGCAAATCTTCCAAAAATTTTCTAGAATCTGAAAATCTCATAACGATGGATAAATTTTGTGCTGGTTATACAAATGGTGGGTATAGAATCAAAATTAATATGGGAAAATGAACATATTTAAAAACTATACCTACCAATTATTATTTGTATTTTAGGAACAGCTGTCTGCGATGGTGACAGCGGAGGAGGATTGGTGTTTAAAACTAGAGATCGATGGTATTTAAGAGGAATCGTTAGTCTCTCTCTTGGTAGAACATTAACGGGTGGTACAACGATTTGTGATATTCATTCGTATTCACTTTACACGCATATATCCAGTCATATAAACTGGATCGAAGATATAATTCTCCGATTAGAAACATCTCAACCACTTCCTGCATGTCATAATTGAACTATGCAAAGTGCAATTTATTACTAATAATGTTCAGTTCATTCCAACCTAAACAACCACTATCACATTTTCCTCATTTAATCAAAATCCCACTGTTTGTACGGCACCTCCCGATCCTGAAAATGGTTATCGTCTATTGCACAAGTTGTATTGTCAAACACAAAAAGGTTACGCTGTGGAGGAAGGTGTAGAATTAATCAGTGGTTCTCATTTGATTTACAACTGTAATCTAGGCTAAGAAATAAGTGGTACCGGTGATGTATTTTATGATCGAGAAGGAAATTGGTTTAATATTCCAGTTTGTACTCGAAAGATTTAAAACTTAAATGCAATTAAGATCAAAAATATCAATACGAATTGTTTTTTTTTAATATTCTTATTATTTCTTTAATGTTTATTACATCACTATAGAAATTAGTTGCAAATCATTGGTTTCTGTATCAATAGATCCTGATTGTTAATTAAATGGTCAATGGGTGTCTTACGAATCTCCTGTTTTGCCTGGAATCATTGCATAGTTGAGTTGTCGCGACAGTAATCAGTAAGTAGGAAATGTTCAATCCAAAAAAGGAAATCAAGTTACAGGTGATTCGTTGCAACGAAATAACTGATCTTAGAAGTGGGAGTAGGGACAGATCTATAAAGAAGATCAGGAAGAAAAGACTATTATCATTGTTATTCATAATTTTCTTTAATCCGGTATTTCTGTTTTAGCTAATAATTAAGCTTATTAGTTAATAAGCCTGTATTAGTCGGTAAATCTGTATTCAGTTTTCGATATTAAATCTGCATTCAGTTGAAGTAATAGTCCGTTTTCAGTTTCAATAATAAGTCTAATTTCCGTTTTCGTTTATGAGTCAGTATTCGGTATAAATTAATAAATTTTTATTGTGTTCTGTAAAATCAGTGAAAAATTTATAAGATTGATCGGTAACGTAAAAGAATAAATTTAAATATCAACGAATTTGTAAGTTAGTAAATTATTATTATTACCCGCGACTAGAAATATTCTATTTGTATTAATCGAAGCAGAGCCAGAAAGGTATCCCACTGCACCAGAAAAAGGTAAGCACATTTTATTTTAATTCTTTATTATGTATCCATCTCTTGTAATAGAATCCCAATATATTTCATTCTTTAACTACACTCTTTCTCTCCAGTTCACAAATTCAAATCTTATCACTCGCCAAGTCACCCATAATTCTTTATATCATTTACTGGTAAAAGTTTAATTGCTCGTATTACTAATTTAAAAGTGTTATTTTTTATAAACACTTTTTATCTACGATATTCATAACACTTAGAAAAAATTAATTTTTAGTCAGAATAATATTCAAAGAAAGTTCTATATCGTGTTGCTTCATAACGTGTACTGGGAATTGTCGCTGATCATTGGTTTACAATAATTTACTCGCTTAACTGTTTAGTTTGCTTTTTGCATTATACATGAATATCAATTCACACGAACATATTATATTCATGCGGAAAAAATACAAGAAATAAACAAGAGAGAACATAATGAAATTCAAACCATCTAACATCGATATCAGAATCATTCCAATTATAAGAAGCTGTATAAAATAGAATTTAGTCAGACAATACTTCGATTAATTGAGGAAAAAAGTAATTTCTCTCGATAAAAATTTAAATTGTTATGCTGCCACTCTCAACAGTAATATCAGTAGACAGCATACTTAATAAACATCGCATTTGTTGTGGTTCCCATTGACTTGTATTGTTACATGTAACTTGATTTCCTTTTTTAGATTGAACATTTCCTACTTACTGATAACTGTCGCGATAACTGAGTTCTGCGATGGTTCCAAGCAAAACAGGAGATTCGTAAGACACCCATTGACCATTTAATTTACAATCAGCATCTATTGATACAGAAACCAATGATTTGCAACTAATTTCTATAGTGATGTAATAAACATTAAAGAAATAATAAGAATATTAAAAAAAAACAATTCGTATTGATATTTTTGATCTTAATTGCATTTAAGTTTTAAATCTTTCGAGTACAAACTGGAATATTAACCCAATTTCTTGCTCGATCATAAAATACATCACCGGAACCATTTATTTCGAACCCCAGATCAAAGTTGTAAATCAAATGAGAACCACTGATTAATTCTACACCTTCCTCCACAAAATAGTCTTTTTGTGTTTGACAATACCTCTTGCGATAGAGACGATAACCGTTTTCAGGATCGGCAGGCGCCGTACAAACAGTGGGATATCGAATCAATGGAGAATATGTTATAGTGTTTTTAAAAATTGGTATGAATTAAACATTATTAGTAGAAATTGTATTTGTCATAGTTGAATCGCGACACGAGGGATGTGGTTGAGATGTTTCTAATCGAGAGATTATATCTTCGATCCAGTTTATATGAGAGGATACACGTGTGTAAAGAGAATACGAATGAGTATCACAAATTGTTGTACCACCTATCAATTTACAGTCAAGAGAGAGACTAACGATACCTCTTAGAAACCATAAATCTCCAGTGTTAGTCATAAATCCTCCTCCGCTGTCACCATCGCAGACAGATGTTCCTGAAATACAGATAATAATTGCTAGGTATAATTTGTAAATATATTAATTTTTGTATATTGAATTTAATTCGTTACTAACCAAATGCATAGCAAATACGAAATTTATCCATCCTTTTAAGATTTTCGGATTCCACAAAATTTGCTTAAGATTTACATTGATTAAGAAGAACATAAGGCAAAAATACAGATTGGAAAACAATACTGGATGATCCTTCAGCGGTTTTATCAAATCTTGTAAGTAACGCTATTCTAGACCCGATTAAATCACCATTTGAATACGCCAGTTTTAACGAAGGTGACAGTACAAATGGCCTTTCGATTTCCAAGATGGCTATGTCATAAGCATAATTTCCTTCGTAGCCCACATAATTACAAGGAACATAAATGCCTTTCACCTTAAAGAAAAGAATATTATTAACTTTGTTATAATTGATGTATTAGCAGCGTATTAACAATTTCCAAGTTTAGTATTTGATTTTATTTTAACAACAATTCTGTTCTATTTTTTATACTCTGGCTTTTTTAACGAATTTCTCATCGTGCAAGTCAGAATCATAGTCACGATAAATGTTTTCTGTTGCTATTTAATATTTATTTGGGTTCTCTGTGCTTTGATATATTTCGTCATAGACGCAATGCGCTGCGGTGAGAAGTAAGTTCTCTTTTATTATTGTTGCTCCACAAATAAATTTCTTCGATTCATTTTTAGCTTTATGATAAAATAAAAAAATAAGTGTGCCAGGAAATGTTACAGATTATAGATAAATTATCGGCTACAGCTTCGATACGTTCATAAAGAGTTATTCTTTCTGAAGAAACAAATCCGCATTTCAAACTATGTAATAAAACATGTAGTAAAACGGTCGTAAAAATTCATAATTCGAATAAATATTACTAATTTATTATTTAAATGCCATAACTTTTCAACGATATTGTATATATATTTACTGTATATATATTACTGTATATATATTACTTTGTATCATATAATGTTTACAAACAATATAATTCATAATTGTAAACATTAAATTTCAAAAAATTAATAAGTTCAATTATTATGTTTTTTCATTAGAAAGTTTCTCATTTTAATTTGTTTATAAGTGACATAAGAAATTAGCTTTAGATAGCTGTTTTACTTTTAAGGGGCACACCTAGTGTAACCGCCTGAAAAAAGGTGATTTTTGAAAATTTAAAAAAAAAAAAACTACTGCTTGAAATGTTTTAAAATTTTGAGGATATATTTATACATAATTAATAAATATACACTGAAATTTTCAAATGAAGAAACTTAATTTTCAACGAGTTATTCGCTATCTCCCAAGTCATTAAAAAAATAAAGTCCCCTAACTGCTGGAGTGATTATGGCCTTCACCGTGGATGAAATCAAAAAAATTAAAAATATTATTATACTAGAAGGTATTGCCTATACAATGACTCACGATTGTGAAAAGAAATTGAAATTTAACAAAATGGCAGACTTTGAAAAAAAAAAATGTTGAATTTTGCTCAAATATTAGATGATTTTTAGCCCGCCAAAATTACATTTTTCATACAATTGAAAAACTGGAGGGTCATTGTACAGAGAAACGTATACAAAAGAAGTAGAAACAAAATCAAAGCGATCGGATGATTTGTTTTCGAGTTACAATTCCAGCCAATTTGAAAAATGTAGCTTCGAGAAAAACGCGTTTAAAGATAAAATGATTGATTTATAATCCCTGAGCGGCCACTCTTTAGAAAGCTGTAATTTTAAAACTATTTGAAATATTTATTTGAAATTGTAGTATGTTATTTTTACAAATATAGATTATCAAAATAGGTAAAAAAATAAAAAAATCGATTTTTTCAAAATTTCACACTAAGTGTGCCCCTTAAAAGCATTCGGCGGTGGATAATTAACTTAAATAGTTAAAGAATGGATTAATATATAATGTTAATCGTGTGTAAATATAGTCAATAAGAAAAATGTGGCTAACATATGATTCACGAAAATAATGCAATTGTTTGTAACGATTAGTTTAACTATAAATTTTTTACAAAATAAACGAATAATTTAAAAACAATAACGCAACCTTAATACATCAAAAAAATACAGGTGTGTGTACTTATGTACACACGTAAAAAGTTATACTTCTTTGGCGTATAACAAAAAACATTGATTATTTGTGAATATTAGTAATCAAATTTGTTTTTATAATCTTTTGTAAAGTATTCTTGTATCATTGAGATTAACTGAGGAATGTACTATTTGTTTACATTATTTATAAATTATATAATATATTACTGTTTAAGTTATACTTTTCTTTTGCCGCGTTTGGTAAAAAATAATGAGAGGGAATTTTTACGATACGCGCGTACAGCAACACACAATTAACAGGATGAAAGTTTGTTGATATTTACGATGCGTGATTACAGCGATTTGAGATTGTTCACGGGTACCATATATGTGAAAAATCAATTAGTTCTTTGACTAGTCAATAGATGGTGAATACGATTTGCCATTTCTCACAAGTAAAATACTATATTTGATCTATATATAAGATTCAGATATCTAAATTTACGCAACCAATTATAATTTCTTGTGAACGTAATTAATAACATACACCAGTTTTTATTTTTATCAATAAAATATTGTTGTTTAATATTATGAAATTTATTGCGATTACATTAAATACAAAATCAAATATATTAAAGAGTAATAAATGATAAACTGGATCATATTATGGGAAACCATTTTTCATGACAAATGAAAGGAGTTCTCCTGTCAATTTCAGATTCTCTTTCATTAGTTCTTGAAATGGTAAGGAGTCCGACATTTTCTCACGATGATTTCTTATATAGAGCATACACTTTTGTTTGAATTCAAGAATGTTAAATCTATCTGCAAGTATGAAAAGTTTAATTACATTGTTCAGGTTAATATACCTTATTGCTATATTGATTAATTCCGTATTCAAATATTTCATTTGATACATATCCGTTGCTACTATTAAATTTATAAGAAAATCTTCTCCAAGTTTTTTAAAATAAATTTTGCCAGTGTTACCAAGATAAAGATATCTCAATATGATCTGAAATACTACTGGATCCATTTCCTTGATATAAATGATGTTTTCATTACTTTCTCGCATATCATTTCGTAGCATTGCTGCGAATACAGGATTTCTAACAAGTAACGCTTTATGGGCAGAAAATTCTTCTCCCTCGACATTTATTATCACGTCCGTAAATTCTTCATCCTCGTACATGTATTGCAAATTGGAAAGCATCGTTAAATTTTCGTCACTTACACTTTCGTAAGTTATTATTCTATACACGACAGTTACTTTACAAATATAATCTAAATATACATTTCCAAAGACATTGCTGAAGGTTAATGTTGGATTTTCATTATCAACTGTTACATTTTCATTTAAATTGATCTTTGGATTAAACCATGAGATTTTTTCAAACAGTGGTTTTTCAACACAGACATTTTTGTAATCGTCTTTGATGTGTAAAGAAAAAGTTATAGTTTTATAACCGGTTTTAAATTTTACACAACAATTTAAATCAGTGCCTTCTAATACAAATTCAGGAGATTCATATTGAATACGATCATCAGAAATTCGAACTTGAAATTCAAATATTGTCTTCATATTTTCTATTTCTTCAATATTATTATCAAATAATAAACGATTTTTTCTTCTATCACTGGACATTTTTTACGCGTAGAAGCACTAACACTTCGATATTTATTTTACTTTAGAGGCGTGATCACTTCTATATTATATTTTCCGTACTCGAAACTGCACTAACTTTTGCGAATAAACTGTCGTCAAACGAACTTCAATGGGATATGGATATAGTTTAACGTTCTTTAGATATACGTGGTGCGTGGAGAAGAGGGGCTATCGATAACGGAAAAGGTTTTCGATAATGTAAAAAGTAGAAGCAAGAGAGAATGCACATCTAATCGAAGTTTGTTTAAACAACGAACAAACTATCCCGGACCGTTCATTTGACCTTTTTAGCTAATTCATATTCACACACAACATAAAGGACATAACTATCCTGTAATTTCTTACGATGAAAATGACGTTGTAGGTGGCTAATACAACGGTTGGTTTTATTTACATACTCTGCGACGTAATTGACACATGAATATTCTTAGATGATAAACTAGATATCTACATTAGATTTAACACGGTTGTGTGTACTTATGCACGCACGTAAGAAGTTATAATTCTTTGGTGTAACAAAACAAAATATAACCTCAATAACCTCAAAAATAACTCCGAAAATTGTATCCTGCGTGCCAATATATTCTACATTTGTAAAAAAGACGATAAAATAATAAAATTAAAATATTAAATACAATTGATAAAGCTTTAATTAATAATTATAATCTAATTTATTTATACATTGTATTGGGTAAAGATTTGTCCAACAAGGAATCCTCTGACGATTGTGATAAGCTATGATGAGGAAGGAGGATTTAATTAAAATAAAAAATAAAACACTTGGTTGAGCAAATACGAAGTATAATACTTTATTAACTCGTCAGGGAAAAGCCTTCTGACATAAAAACTGTGCTTGATAATTTACGTAATTTAAAATAACTTCAATAACTTCAAAAACAAAACAAAAAATAACTTCAATATTACTATCTATACAATTTCTACATATTAAAATTAAATTAATTCACGTCCATTAGTTGATCTGTTCGCGATTCAATGGGCATGTGAGTTACAAGTGGCTTATAATAGCTAAAATATGATACAAATTATCTAGTAGAAACGTTATCTAAATGTCGTATAAATACAGCATCAATTGTAGTACCATGTCGAGTTGTGGGCATTGTTTGGTCATTATTTATTGAAAGATTTAAATTTTCACGTAAAAAATTAAATATATAAAAAACACGTGTTTGTGTATATAAAAATATCAGAATAAATATCTTGACTATACATATTTGTCCACATTAAATTTAAGGGAGATTTATTGACTTACTTAATGCTGTTAATTTCATATCGCCGTGCGCGCGCATCGTAGAAATTTACTCTCATCATTTTTTCCCAAACGCGCCAAAAGAAGAATAACTTCAATAAATAACATTTTACACTATTTGATTGAAATTTGCTGCATATTGTACTACTGTCCTTATAATTATAATTGAACCGTTTATTTTGAAAGTGGCCTAACTCCATTTGTCGATTATTTCCGGTTACCAAAGGTTTCATGTACTACTTTAAATTATCTATCAATAATGCATTTTCGGTTACTTATATTCCGAGTGAATACGGTAATTCTGAACACATAAGTTTTCAAAGTTAGTTGAATAACTGAGCCGTTCATTTTGAAAGTGGCCTAAGTCCATTTACACTTAAATTAAGATATTTATCATTGATTTTTAATATCAGGACATTCGTTTTTACCAAATGATAGAGATTTTGGTGTGGTAAAAATGGCATATAAAAAAAATAATTTACTGTTTGTCCCCCGAAATTATTACAATATTATGAAAAAGTGTCGGAAAGATAATAACTTTATTGTACATGAAATGAGACAAGAAGATTTTGTATCAATAAAATTATTAGAAGACGCAATTTTTAAAAGGGTAAAGAATTCTAACGGAGAACCAATAAACTGGTTAAAAATATGTTGGATGCGTTTTGTCAAAAATGAACCGTATAAAATTTTCTATAAGATATCAATGAATGAGAACGAAAATTTGAAAGTCCTGAATTTATTACCACGTCGAGGTAGACCAAGAAAGTTCGAAAATATTGTATTGACACCACTGTATAAAAATATAAGATAAATTACAACCGCAAAATTCAAGGACATAATTGACTTATTACGATATATACCACCGGAACATCATGATTTCTTTAAATCCCTTTCACATACACAAAATATAGATGAGTAGAAAATTGTTTTGTAATTTATGTTTGTACAAAATGTTTTGAATCTCATAATTTATGTTTTTAAAGTGTTATAAAGATATGTAAAATAAAATGAGTATTGTTTTTTCTCAATTTGAAGCATCTTAAATTATGTTGAATTGACTTCGGTTCCTTCAGATTTTATAACGAATCTGGTTGTTAATTTTAAAAGCGGCCTAACTCCATTCTTGGTAAGAAAACGCATATTATTCACTTAATAATTGCCATTATTTTAATAGGAACTGTAAATTTAACACCTTTAGATACACTTAAGCATCAAACACAAACCCTTAAATATCTTAATTTAAGTATAAATAGACTTAGGCCACTTTCAAAATAAACGAATCTATTATTGATAATATTTTGATGCGAACTATGTTAAATCGGTAGATAATTAAATTTTTAGATATGTTTTTTAACATGCTGAATTCTAATAATGTGTCCATACTTAATTATTTTAAATATACTATAACAGCATATTTAAGAATAAGCCCACAAAGGTCCAGGTTCTTCTGTTTGTTTCAAAGCTTTGAATATTTTAAGTAACCTAACATCGATATCAAGATATTCCAGGTTACGAATATCGTTCGTATTATAATTTTGTCGACGAAGGAGTGTTGTTTCTCTCAAAATAAGTTTAAAAGGTTATTATGCAACCCCAAACATGATTTATAATAACCACCGTACTTGAAAAACATTTTATTGATTGTGGTTCTCATTAACCTGCATTGTTACCTACCAATAACTTAATTTAATTCTTTGGATTGAACATCTCCACTTTCTTAATAACCATTACGACAACTCAACACTGCAGTGGTTCCAAGCAAAACCGACGATTCCCAAAATACCCATTGACCTTTTAATTTACAATCATCATCTGTTGATGCTGAAGGCAATTATCGGTAATGTTTTTCTATAATGATTAAAGAAAATTTTAGAAAAATATTCATTTAGAAAAATATTAAAAAACCATTACGTATACATACTGACGTACAGTTTTTCGTAATGATACTTACGTTTTAAATCTTACCAGTACAACCTGGAATATTTAACCAGTTTCCTTTTCGATCACAAAATACATCACCGGAACTGTTTAGTTGGTATCCAGAATTACAGATATAAATTAAATGAGAAAAAATTGGTAATTTTGTACCCTCTTGTACGTCACAATTGCTTTGTTGCGATTGGCATTGCAATTTATGTAAATGCTGATAACCATTTGCTGACTGGTGAGGTACTGTACAAACAATTTCTTGGAATTCCACACTTGAAGCGGGTATGAAAATGAAGAAATCTATGAAACGAAACAATCGTTTAAGTATTTGATCATTTGTCAAGTATGTATCCTACAAGAATCATACAAACTAATAAATAAAAGTATTTAAAAATAAAAGTTTCTTTTACTTTCAGCTTGTAGATTAATGCGAGAATCAAACGTTCACCATTACTGTTTGCAATTGATCTTATCATGATAATTGTTTTCTTCGTTCATTATAAATAATATTATTCTTCGAGTTCAAAGATGTATTATAATCTAATGTTTCCTTGCTCTTTATTGGAAGTAAAGGAACAATCAAAATGTTTTATGTTAAGGAATAGTCGGGAAATTTCGAGAAAGACAGAGGAAAAATATAAAATATAAAATATAATATAAGTGACACGCACACACATACACACATATTCAGCTCAATTCGAATCAGTGCTAGCTAATAGATAGTAAGCTAATAAATGTGTAACATTGTGTAATTTTGTGTGTGTGTGTGTGTGTGTGTGTGTAATCTAAATAAAAAACTTCACTTTATTTATTTTTCATTATTATAACATTAAACATATCTTCGTAATATAAATAATATTATATTCGAATTAAACGGCATTTAACAATCTTACATAAAACTGGTTTCTGATTTCTTGAAACGAGAGAAGTCGTATATTCGCACATTAAATTATTTATTAATCTGTTATGAAATATAAATAATACGTTTTTTTAATCTAATAAAAATATTTCAAATTTTTTCATGATAAGAAACAGAATAATTTTCTGTTAAATACACGTATACCGATATAAAAAATTTCTTAGATTCAATATATTACTAGATTTTATTTAAACAAATTGATATATATATTGGGTTGACAACTAAGTGATTGCGGATTTTAAATAAGAAGAAAAATTTAAAATATTTGCTAAAAAATATAACTTATTCAATTAGGTACTGTCAGTTTTTGTCGATGACCTTTTGTCATCCGTTCAGAACAGTGTCATAATTCCACGTTCATAAAATTTTTGATCTTAGCTACGAAAAAACTGAATTAAATGTGATTTGTCTATCCATAATATTCGCAATCATTTAGTTGTCAACCCAATACATATATGAAATATAAAATTTCTTGAAAACGAATGAACCTAGTTCGAAGATTAAAGCTTCATTATAAATAAAGTATTGTAAATGTTAAGTATAGTTTAAATGTATGTCTTCGAAAAAGACAAAATGTATATGACTTGTGTTTTAATTTATTGTAATTTTTGTATACATATTAAAAAAGTCATAATAAATTTCAATTGCTGAAGAAGTCCCAATTAAGGGACGAAACGTTCAACTTGTTCAAAACAAAGTTCAAGAAGAATTCATAACCGTCCAAATTCCCTATTATACCTATTTTAATATTATAAATAAAGTTCTTTTTTATAAGTGACGCTTAGGTTTTTTAAAGTTCGATAACCTTTATTTAAAATGATTGCGGAGGGTATTGTAACCGTATCGCGTATCCAATACTTATATATATATATATATATATGTGGGGTTTTGAATTGTTTAAGAAGTATAGATATGAATGTGTGAATGGTATGAGTGTAGAGTGATTGAAAGAAATGAAAGAATGCATCTGGTCGAGGATAAAGAAAGAGCGTTAGATAAGAATATTAGTTTTAGGTATAAGGTTACGCCGTCTGGACTTGTCGCCTTTGTATAACTACATAGGGTGCGTTCCACTAAGCGCTCACAACGATCAAAATGCTCCTTTAGTCGTTCCACATAACGACCGCGGTCGTTGTGGTCGCGGCGAAAACGTCACTCATGACGTCATTACTAACGCTCACGCGAAGCTCACGACGACCCATCTGAAGACGTGGGTCGTAGTGGGCGTTGAGAAAATTAGCGGTTTTTTCGAAACTGACAACAATAAAAATGGCGACCGTGAAACTGACATTATATAATGCGGAAAGAGATATTTTAGTAGATGTAAATGTTTCTGCAGCGGATGCTCAACGTGCCTCCACAGGTAAATATAATTATATGAAATAAGTTTAAAAAAATTAATTACAGCTTATAATCAATACAAATATATGCATTTTTCCTTGAGTACCAACAACATAACCTATTGTTATTAATGAAAACTAAGTTAGCCGACATTTAGAAATTTTTGATTTTTTTTATTGAAAAAATTATGACAAGTATTCAAAATTTCTTTCATGAAAATTTTATTTTTATTACAGATACAGTATTTGCGACGCAACTTTTGAACAAATGTTTAAATGAATAACTGCAAACATCAACGTCCGCTGATCTTGCTGATAACAACGTTCAATTAACTGATGAAAGCACTGATACTTTTATTGATGAAGAATTCCTCAGTACAGGGGATACTGCTTATTCCAAATTATCAATTTTTTCAATACGGATCAATGTAATCAGTAATTATTTAAGTTTATTTTGAAGGATTACAGATTAAATCTTAACCTCTTTAATCTTTTACTTTCTTTTCACTACCGCCATTTGTATTATTACCTCCACGCTCAAAACGCACCATAGTCCATTCCACTTGAATTTATGACAGTAACGCTCGTAGGTAAGTGGAACGGGAAAAACTGTGGTCGTGAGCGTGATCGTTGTGAGCGCTTAGTGGAACGCACCCATAGAAGTCTCCGAACGTTCTCGATAATGTGAAATACCGGAAAAGCCTTTGTGCGTGGTTTGGAATGATCGGGAAGTTTCCAGGGGAATAACGAGAAACAACGGAAGACGATGGAGGGGATGTAGGGTATAAGTAGGCGACGGAGAGGACTGGTGGCGTTCGGCGGGCTGTGAGTTCAATAATGATTGACGAGTGATAAATGTAACGGAGAGTACGGAAGACAACGGGGAACGGCGAAGGATTACGATAGGCAACGACGAGTCGGATTCGGGTGTTCCTTGCGGTTGTTTTCGGACGTAGGGGGTTACATTTATTGTTAGCATTAGATCATTACGTATATTATTACCATTGCACACATGCACAATATTAGGAAAGTTATATAAACAACATTTCAAAAAAAAAACTTTCTCAAAGGACATATAACGTTTCTCGCGTTATTTGTTACCGATAATAAAATGAACGAAAAGGAAAAAATATTAAATAATCGGAAAGAAACGTTCAATACTTTTCGCAGGTTTGCATACGAGGTCTGTTCAAAAAGTATCACGAATTTTGAATTTCCGCTGGTTACGTATATTCGATTTTGAATTTTTTTGTGGCGTTATGTTGTATGTACTCGTGTCCCTCATTAACGCTGACAAATTCGGCCACTTTGAGTGTTCAGTTAAGGGGAAGTAGGATATTTAATTTTTTTTTTCCATTTTTTGAAACTTTTTCAGGCAAAGGTATCATATTTCAGGAATATTCTGTGAAAATTTCAAGACGGAGATACAGAGAAAAATTGACGGAGATACAGCATTTTTAGAATGATTTATATTACAAAAAAAGGATTAATCGAGCTGAAATCAAAACTACGTTTCAAAGTAAAGAAGGTCGGGTTAAACATAGGCAAGAGCAACAACGTATTCTGGACACCTCTGATGACATTTTCATAATGTACAGACCCGGCATTGACGACTCTATGGACGTAAAAAAAAATATCTCCTTATTTATGATGAATTTTGAAATTTCTCAATGTCAAATTTTATATCGATTTTCCCACAACTTGCTTTTTAAAAGTCGGTGAACACTGTCACTCAAAATCTACTAAACCGATCGATTTGATTTTTTGCACACATTTTCTACACATATTTAACGAGGTAACGCTGTCGAGTTTTTTTTTTTTTTTAATTTTAAGTATTTTTTATAGGGGCTCAAATGCTGGTTTTTTTTTGAATAATTTATTATACCGTAACATATATTATATTTGTTTTTCCTACTAAAAATACTTTCAATTTTCATGCTAAGTTTTCGGGTTATTTAATCTATGAGAAGGAATTTGTATTTCGCGCTGAATTGGTTTGGTTGATGCGGCGCTAGTGGAGTTGCGAGGGCGTTCAAGGGCTTGAGAAGGTGGGGGTAACGTACCTTTGGCCACGTATATGGGAAGAACATCTGACCACTTCAGTTCAGGACAAGGTACCTGCATAAATCGTTTGTTCATAGGTTGTTCATACAGTTACGCCATATTGGCTTTGCTCTAAGTTTTTCGACTAGCGGGACGGCTATTCTTGTGCGATTTACAAATAATTTCTGATTTCCTGATTTTAGAGTTTGATATTCAGGTATCATAAACATTGTATACAAAATCTTTCTTGCTACAAAACAATTACATATTTAGCATATTCACTGCTAATTAGTTCTATTAATAACGATTCCTTCTACGATATCAAATCTACACAACAGTACGAACTATTTATATTACCATTAAATATATATATCTCATCTATACGTAAATCTTACATTTATATATATATATATATATACAGTTAACCACGAATATTTTTATCCCATTATCGAATATCAGAAAAGTGATAGATTAGACAAGAAGTGAAAGATTAGACAGGCACAGTAGTAGAAGTTCTTTGAAAAAACCTGATATTATAGTATCAAACCATAAGAAAATACTATCCCACGTAATGTTCAGTTACGTTGTAAACATTGACAAGATTTATATTTTGAGCAACACAATCCTAGGCTTTGATCCACGATATACCAAAGATAAGGAAAAATAAAGAAAGAGGCGACGAAGAGATGATTAAGGAATACGATGGTAACAACTCTTTGATGTCTTCGAAAATTTCGAGCTATCACGGTGTCTAGACAAACTAACACGGAACACGTTTTAACATCAGCGCTTCGTGTATTTCACATCACAAAAGAAATCCTGGTAATTTTTATTTAACCGATCTATACGCTGCGAAAGAGAAAGTGTGCTGTGCGATCCGACACCAGTTTTAAACTTGAATCGTAAAAAAAGCAAACGCCCGGCAGTATTCTTGCGATTTAAGGACAATAAAGGGAAAGAATTACGAGTTTATCCTGGAAAATTACAGATATCCCGGGAGACTCGAGAACAAATGAGAAAAATTTTCCAAAAATCCAATACAGAGGGGACATCGGGAACTTTCAAACCTGTGCAACAAGTTCTTTATGCTAAATTGACATAAGCGAATCAGACTGTATTAGTGTAAGTGAGGTGGGGGCCTCAGTGTAAGGTCCCCTTGTCAGATTAAATCTAGGAATTTCCTCAAAGATTTAATTTGGAAAATATCAATTCCGAAGATTACAGACGTAGACAAATTCTATTGGATCGCGATGTATCCGGGCTTGTTTTGTCGCCGGAAGAAAAATAATGGAACACAGTGAAACAGCAGGGTAAAGATTCCATCAGGCAAATGGAATCGATGCGATTTTATTTACAGTTAAAACAAGATCCCCATAGACCTTATCTGCCATTATACGTAGGAAATTTACCGCCAAACATTTCCAAACGAAATTATGAAAACGTGTTGATCAATTTTTTAGCAAATGAAACAAATTTTAAGCATTCAAAGCATATGACAAGAATTCATGATTGCTATCTAATAAAGTGGCATTGTAGATTAGGACATTTTACCTTTAACGATTTAAAGAAAATGAAAGACATGGTAAAAGGGATAAATGGAAAAATGAATGGCCCAAACGGAACTTGTGAAATATACTGCAAATTAAGATTTGTTTCTTTTTTTAATTATTTCTTGTTAATTTAGATAGATTAGACAGGCACAGTAGTAGAAGTTCTTTGAAAAAACCTGATATTATAGTATCAAACCATAAGAAAATACTATTCCACGTAATGTTCAGTTACGTTGTAAACATTGACAAGATTTATATTTTGAGCAACACAATCCTAGGCTTTGATCCACGATATACCAAAGATAAGGAAAAATAAAGAAAGAGGCGACGAAGAGATGATTAAGGTATACGATGGTAACAACTCTTTGATGTCTTCGAAAATTTCGAGCTATCACGGTGTCTAGACAAACTAACACGGAACAAGTTTTAACATCAGCGCTTCGTGTATTTCACATCGCAAAAGAAATCCTGGTAATTTTTATTTAACCGATCTATACGCTACGAAAGAGAAAGTGTGCTGTGCGATCCGACACCAGTTTTAAACTTGAATCGTAAAAAAAGCAAACGCCCGGCAGTATTCTTGCGATTTAAGGACAATAAAGGGAAAGAATTACGAGTTTATCCTGGAAAATTACAGATATCCCGGGAGACTCGAGAACAAATGAGAAAAATTTTCCAAAAATCCAATACAGAGGGGACATCGGGAACTTTCAAACCTGTGCAACAAGTTCTTTATGCTAAATTGACATAAGCGAATCAGACTGAATTAGTGTAAGTGAGGTGGGGGCCTCAGTGTAAGGTCCCCTTGTCAGATTAAATCTAGGAATTTCCTCAAAGGTTTAATTTGGAAAATATCAATTCCGAAGATTACAGACGTAGACAAATTCTATTGGATCGCGATGTATCCGGGCTTGTTTTGTCGCCGGAAGAAAAATAATGGAACACAGTGAAACAGCAGGGTAAAGATTCCATCAGGCAAATGGAATCGATGCGATTTTATTTACAGTTAAAACAAGATCCCCATAGACCTTATCTGCCATTATACGTAGGAAATTTACCGCCAAACATTTCCAAACGAAATTATGAAAACGTGTTGATCAATTTTTTAGCAAATGAAACAAATTTTAAGCATTCAAAGCATATGACAAGAATTCATGATTGCGATCTAATAAAGTGGCATTGTAGATTAGGACATTTTACCTTTAACGATTTAAAGAAAATGAAAGACATGGTAAAAGGGATAAATGGAAAAATGAATGGCCCAAACGGAACTTGTGAAATATACTGCAAATTAAGATTCGTTTCTTTTTCTTAATTATTTCTTGTTAATTTCCCAACAGTCACATTTCTTTTGTATCAATTTCTTTTAACAAAATTTCTTTTATTTACTAATTATGTTGTATATTTTTTTTATTATAGATTTTTTTTTAATATTTTTAATTATTAAAACGTAATGATGATAGAAACATTACATTAAGTCTTTTTACATAAGATGATCACTGTAATGCTTCATTTCTGAGCGTCGTTATTTCAATAATTTTTTCTTTTTTTTTTTTGTCAATTTTCTTTTTTTTTCTTTTATTTCAAGTCTCTTTATTTATTATGGTTTTTTATTATAATTAACAAAATATTTTCTTTTTAATAGATTTGATTTTAAAAAATTTTATTTTTATTTGTATTGGTTTTTTTTACTTTTTTTTTTAATTTATTTTATTAAAAGATTTTTCTTTGGATAAATTTTTTCTAAACACAAATTTTTCATATACTTGTTTTTATTCTTTCTTTTATTATGTACTTTTTTTAATATTTATAATTATTAAAACGCAATGATGCTAGAAGCATTAAGTACGAAGGAAACGGGAGAAAAAAACTGAAGAAAATGATATCTGAGGAAAAAAAGAGAAATACTCTTTACAGGGGGTGACTTCAACGCTATGATCGGAACGGAAGCAGAAATATACGACGGTGAATATCGAGAAGAACGGAAATCAAAGGGCGGTACAAAAAACGGGGAAGGCGAACAACTGATAAGACTAACGGAAGAACTGTAAAACTTCAAGAAAATAAGAAATTTATCAATTCAATTAAATTATCCACATTATGGATATTGATGGCTTTGTCGTAAATAAACAATATACGTATAAAGAGATAGTATTGTTGAAGTGAATATCGGAAATCGTATACATAAACACGATTTCTTTTTACGAATAAAGTTTTGGATATTAAGTGAGAACGACCGAAGAACGGCATGTTTCGTGACAAAAAAAGTTCATGGAATACGAATTTTTTGCTTCGAAGCGTCCAACCATTCAATACAGAAAGAAAACTCGAAACAGTTGAAATTTGAACAATCACCGGCGACTGAAATGCAACTGTGTTTTCAATAGTAAATAACGCGCGTAGACTCTGAGGATTCTTAAAACCTTTCAAAGCGAAGTTGATAAATGAATAGATTTAATTAAAGTAAAAAAATACTTTCTCAAACACAAAAAGAACAAAAAAAACAGATCCCCAATCGACATGTTCAACTCGGATATTTCATGTCAATGTTCATAAGTGCGATGTGCAATGTTAGAAAGGGAGATGGAACCTTTATTAAACAGTTTTTTATTAAACAATTGTGCATTTTATAACGGAAAAGGTCGCGAAGAAATTAGGCTTACTGATACGATCGTATTCGCTACACCACCCATACGACGGGGGGGAACACGCCCCCCGCGTCACTCACTTGAGTTGCCATTGGACAAGAAATGGACGGCTCACGGCTCGAACGCACACTACACCCACCCATACCCCCCTACCCGCAACTCAACAACTTGAAAGACCGCCCACAACACGGAGCGTCGGCGCGCAGACCGAAAGAAGGGGAAGAGAAATGCTAGGTTTAGATGACGATTATCCACTCCAACAACTACAGACCATATAAATACACCTCGATAGAAATTATCAAGTAGCATGAAACATATTTGATTACGATGATCCAATTGCCATAATTGAAAAACATGTAAAGACAATAGTAGAATACAAAATGAGTGATTAATCTATCGAACATGCTTTAGGTCGACTTCAAATCATTGGAAGCATTAAAAAAATCATTCTAGGAAACATTTCCCATTTACGTAATTACTTGGAAATTAGACGAACGAACACTATTCATGTGTTAAACACAAATACGCGGAAAGAAAATATGAATTTAGATATAGATAATACACTGCATACCCAATAAGCAGTACCGGCAGCTAAACGACCAATATAGTTCCCTTTTGACTCGAATTTTATTGCACTAACGATAAGATAAAAAGGCCTAGACTGATGCTGACGTTCGTCAGTCGGAAAGTAACAGTAACTGAACGCAGATCGCAACTTTACTCTATTCCCAACTCATTCTATTCTTTCACCTTCACATCTTGTATCAATCACGCAATTGTATTTGATAATTTTAATCAAGTATTTTCTAAAAATAAAATACATAATTCTGATTTGTAAACGAGAAGAAAACAAAGATCATGATTTTCAGAAACGGAGGTAAGGTTAAGAAAGGGGAGGAATGGGAGATCAATAAGACAAAAGTGGAGGTAGTAAGGGCATTTAAATACCTGGGATATTGGTTTACAAATAAAAATTCGGTTTGGGTGCATGGAAGGAAAATAGCTGGGAAAGCGCAAAAGGCGGCGAATATGGTATGGGGAATTTGGAAAAGGGCAGGGAGAAATATTATGGAGGATAGGCTATTCCTTTTGGATTCAATTGTGAAAGCGGGGGTTATGTATGGAGTAGAGATATGGGGGTTGGGAGATATAAAGATGTTCGAAAGGATACAGAGCAGATATTGTAAAATGGCATTAAGAGTGAACAGGACAACGCCAAATTATATATGGAGAAGAGAGCTGGGAATCCCAACTATGGAATTCATGATAAGGGAAAGAGCGCTGCGTTATATCAAGGAGGTGCTGGAAATGGAGGATTCAAGGTGGCCAAAAATATGTGTGATGGAAGAAATAAGAGCCATAACGAACGGGAATCCCTCAAAATGGGGGGAGAATTTGGTCAGTGTGTTGAGGGAAATGGGTATCGGGGACTTGATAGAGATGATAAGGGAAAGAAGAGATGGTGGGAGGATAGGAGAGAAGATAAAAACGGGACTTGAAGAATTGAAAAGGAGAAGACTGAGGGAAGAAGAGGAAAAAATTAGGGAGTCAGAATACAATAGTTTGTACAAGCATTTAATGGAAGGCGATGAAATGCCATGGAAGTATTGGGCAGAAGAAGGAATGGGGGGAGGGGTAAAGGAAGTTTGGGCAAGGGTAAGATGTGGCAACTTGGGAAAGGCAGGAAAGAAAGGAGAAAAGGACTGGAAATGTAGGTTATGCAGAGAGCATGTAGAGACGTTGGAGCCTCTGATAATCTGTGATAGAGGAAGGGAATTGGTTTCCGAGAAGGGAAGGAAGGAAGTAGAGGAGTGGATGGTTGGAGTAGAGGAAGGTGCTATAAGAGGGGAATTAATAAACAAGTTAGGCGGTAAGATTCAGGTTGGGATGTGTGAATTTTTCAGGGAAGTAGAGGAGCTGTGTAAAAGGAGGAGGGTAGAGGAGGATGGGAGGGAAGGCGAAGACGAACTCGAGTGAGATCTGGGTAGTTATAATTTTTAGATAGTATAATTTTAAGATTGGTGATAATTAGTGGTATACGAGGGGTGTGTTAAGAGCAAGCCAAAAATGTGGGATAATTATATGTGATATAATGATAAAACATTGTAAAAAACTTTATAAGTTGTGCAATAAAAACCTGATTATATATATATATATATACATAATTCTGATTTAACCAACACTAAAAACGCGAATAACACGGAGGAGCGTGTTATCACTTGCTTAAGCATTCGAACGGTTTATGATACAACCAGACAATTACAGATGCGATCCGTTATTAAAATTTATGACGAAAGCATCTAAATATACTTAATTATACTTAATCGATTTTATCGGCAGTCCTTGCAAGTCCTCTGCTAAAGCTTCAAGGTATGATGTGGTGTAAACGATTTAAATGCATTCCTTAATCCTTGAATGATCTCTCCTTGCATGCCAATTCCAAACATCTCTTTCCTCATATTCCGAACATTTCAGCACTGATGAGCTCGATAAAAAACGTGCCAGAAACATACTCGATGAATCTACACGTTGATGTTCGTTATGTCAGGAACAAGGGAAGTAAGCATCTTAGAAATCCCGAACATAATCAACACCATGACATCATGGCATAATCTCTGTTGTTATAGCGTTACGAATTACAACAGAGACCTAAAGAGAGAAATACCAAATGTCAGATTTAGAATCGGCCAAGCTGAACACGACTCAGAATAAAATTATTATTAAACTTTGCATATGGAAATTTAGAATTAAAACTTACAGTAGTACATAAGCAGTGCGAATTTAACCAATTGAATATTGAATCAATTAAGCAATAGCACCAGAATTCATAAATGCAGACTATTTCTGATGATATATTTCAGAAAATACATTGGAAAGAATTGTACCCTGTAGAGGAGAGTTAGAATCAAAATATTCTTTTTGATTTATTGTTACTTGTAAAAATTAATTATAATTAGTTGTAGTATTATATATAATACATATAAATGTAGACAAATTTGTTAGTACATACTTTCTGGCCAAATATTCATTTCTTAATATCATCTAACAGTTGCTCCTTCATCATACAGGTAGAATTATTATTAACCTTTCTGTATTTGGAAGAAAAAAAATTATTCCAACTGATAGTGCTTTTTGCAATGTAGCAAAATATTCTTCATATTTTACATCTCCAATTGTATTTTTAACATCTCTCTCTCTCTCTCTCTCTTTCTGTATGCATAATATAATTAATATATTATTTAATTTATCTGAAAAGTTGATTAAAAATTAAATAGACAATCATTATACATATAGATATGAAATGTAGCGATTAATATGGGCATTACGAATAACGGCAAACAAAATTAGGCACTAATAAATTACAATGTCAGAATTGTGTTTTTATAAGTGGTTAACAAATATAATAATTAATAAATCTATAACAAATTTATAAATAATTTTAAAAACATTAAAAAAGTAAAAAATGTGTTGCTCTGTCAAATTTATAAATAAATAAATCTATAATAATTTTATTACTGCTTGCCTGTTACTGTTCGTTATTAATAATGCTCGTAATTAATTCATAATATAAATAATAGCTATATAATTATAATTTTACCTAATCTTATTGAACCAAAAGCATCATTTATGTCACAAGATACTAGCCACGTTTTTTTATACTCACTGCCAGAATTATGTCTTTCACGAGCAATAGTTTTAAATTTGTTATGAAATCCGCTCATTGTTGCAATTCCATATTTCTTAACACACAGCTGACTCAAGAATTTCCATATCATTATCATATGTGTTTTTCCTTCCGTATTATAACTGTGAATCAAAATGATATGTAAATATACAAAATAGAGAAATCATAAAAAAAAAATAACCAGACCTATGTATACCTTTCTTCACTATTGGTTTTATGCCAGAATTTTTTAAGAGAAGTTTGAACTCGCATTTCCGAGAAATCCAATTGGTGTCGAATGCATCAATCAGAATATTTTTACGGATTCTATCTTTAGAGATAGGATTCTCTTGAAAGTATATAAATCATTTAATAAAAATATTTGATAATGAATTAGACAATTGGTTTATTGATGATGAGCCATTTGACCAACTTTTCTTTAATAAATTCTGACCACTTAATTAGGACAATCTGAAACATAAAATATATAGTATAAGTATTTGTACATGAATACAACAATTAACATAGTTAAAAGAACGAAGAAATCTTACATTTAATCTTCTGATGTATTTTTTCAAATATATCAGCTTAAATCTGGCACTATTAAGAATTCCTTAAATAAACCTGATAATATTTTTTACGTTTTTATAGGAACCAAATAGTTTCAATGATACTACTCTCTTAAAAATATGTTTTTAAAAAATATTAATTTTTTTAACGCTTATTTCAATGTCATCAATTTTATGCCTTGATGTATTACTCTGTCATTAAATTCACCAATACTTTTCTTATTTAAAATTTGATCTAATTGACACTTATATTAATATTTTTTTTTTATAATTTTTTTTTAAATTATTCCAAAATAGGAATAAATTATTGGAAAAATCCGGATTGATTTTGGTTGTAGCAAATGCATTAACTCTAGTATTTATCATATTATTATATAATATTTCCCTGACAGATAAAGCTTTATCGAGGATACAGTTTTTCGTGGCACATTTAATCAAAATATAATTAAATGTTTCTTTTAAGATCACTTTCGCATTAATATTTGTAAGATAAGGATTATTCTCTGCGTGTATTTCTCGTTGAAAAATTAAAATTTTTACTGAAAAATAAAAAAACCATTAATTAGAATAAAAAAAATTGTACTAAAACTAAATGTAATGATGTCAAAATTAACTACCTCGATATCGTGATGAACCGCTCGTCCGTGATAAAAAACACAAATCCGAAATTGATGGAGCTTATTTGATTCAGCAGCGTGGTGAATTCCTCGAACGCAGGGAGAGTTTCTTCCATTCACTGTACGATTTAAATAAAATTTGAACGATGTCATTTACGGCCCATATGGGATGCTGCTGGTGGGTTGAACCTCAACTGTACTGTGGTCCTGCGAGAGGACTGAGACGATTAGCCGATGTTCTCTTGAGCAGTGAATGAACAATCAACGGAGAGAAGGATTTGCACCGACGAAATTTCAAATTGAAAAGAAGAAATCCATTCGTTGAATAGTCCGTTACCACCTTCAGATGTACAGTCAATTTGGAGAAACACACGAACAAGTTGAGCCATATCTTCTGCATCCTTCTGCATCTTACACGAAGGTGCAACCTGGAAGAGAGGTAGGTGGCCTATCAATTAGTAAACACGGATCCTTTTCTAACTGGCACAAACCACACATCGCAAAATGTGCTATTCAACAGATGCTTGGCCTCCGATAATCCGTACACCCAGAATTCTTGAAAAAGCATCTATGCGCGAGCCGTGATTGGTGATATAAACTCTATTGGATCATTTCAAATAATATGAGACAAAGATGAACTCTCAACCCGAATCCACCAGTAGGTGGACCTGAAGAGACGTTGCTGTTTCGTTCATCATGGCAATAGCAATAGCGAGTAACGTTAAGCTGACTGCAATAGGATAAGTAGTTGAAGTGACGACTACACCTGACCTTTATTGTCGCTTGGAGGTCTTCAAAATCTTCTGAACCTCTTGTACAAATATTGCTTCCACGAAATACGGATGGTCGAGTAACGTGAAAAGCCGAGTGACTTCGAATTTTATTATATATAATAAATAAATTAAAAATAATATAATAAATAAATTTTATTATATATAATATTTTGAAAATTGCTATGTACTTTTCCGATGTTGATAACCACTTGTTCGAGCATCTTGAGCGTGTATTTCTTGGATGGGGTCGGTTAGAAGTGATGTTACCACATCCTTCGTGATAAACAGTCGACCCATTTGTTTATGTACCCCTTGATCGTAAATTCACTTGACAATCGCACGGTGACTTCATCCCCTCCACCAATAGATAGGTTTCTGATGACGTGGTGGGGGTTGTTCGGCCGAACGAATCGACATGACTCGAAACATTCCGAAGAGTTCCGAAGACAAATGCGCGAAATGCGAATAATTGGAACGATTCGTTAGCGTAACGCGACACACCTCGCGCACAAACTGAAACCACTAGATAGTTGAGCACCACTAAACTAGGTACTACATCCCTACTCTTCCCGTACGCGCGAATAAATCGAAACACGTCGGAACTATCAACAACAAAGTACGCGTAGAGGTCGAACTTCACCTCGCGAGGAAGGACGACGGTAACTGCGACGCAAATAGAGAACAAAGGATAGGAAAAACCGTTGAAATATTCGTAACGATATTTTACTAATTCGTAGAAATTATTTTTACTGGTTTTCACAATCACTCGCAAACTTCTCTAACTGATCCAGCTCGAAGAACCAAATATTGGCAAATTCGAATGATGAGAGATGTTATAAATACAAAAAAAGAAACGAGATGAATGGAAATAAGTCGTAAATTTATTTCTGAAAAAACCAATAAGAACGCAAAAGTTTAGGTGAGAAGACCCAAAGACCCTTTCGTTTTCTATGAAAGGATCTTATTCGTTCTTAACGAATGTGAATAGGAAGTATAATAATCACTTACCCGACCTCGAATTGATCTTTCTAGCTGAACACCAATTGCACTTGCAATTTCCGCGGTTTACTGTATCTGAACTATAAATTTGCATGGGCAACTAAAGCTTAGACCGAATTCAAATGAACTAACTATACGTGAAAATTCCAAATAGTGAAAGCCGTTGATAAAAGCTACGAGAAAAATTGGTTTTCGAAACACTTGTTCACCTTATCGCTTTTTGAGATGAATTGAATGTTAAAATCACCGGGAAGGAAAAGGAAGAAGCGCGAGCTGTTAAACCGCATGCGCGAGCAATGCTCGATTTTCATCCTAATTAGTTTCACCGATAGATGCTGCCATCTCCCGGTGATTGGTCGCGTTTAAGAGAATCAAAGTATTATTCTCTTCCTTAGTTTTTCTCTGTTTTTCTATCTATCTTTCTATGATACTTTTCTATTTTGCATAAGGTAAAAGAACCCTATAGAGGAACGAGATCCAGTACCGGAACGATTTCAGGATTATTATATTAAATCTTATTGAATATGATATGGATTTTTAAGAATTTTTATTTTTTCGAAATTTTAATGGTTTGGGCATGAAATAGAATATAAGTAAAATTTACAAGTCCATCAATAATATTAAAAAAAAAATAAAAATTGTAGGACCAAATTTAGTTAGATGACTTAACTCGATTCCTTAAGGAATTTGCTAAGAAAGCAGTCCGTAGTCTTAAGCTCGTAAAAAATGTAAATAGCAACTTTTTCAGAAGTTTTTTTTTTTTTATGTGTCCGCAGAGGTATTTAGAATTCACAGTCTTAAGTGTTAATATGAAAAAAATTCATTAAAATTATTAATTTTTGCTGTTCTTCTATCGGTACACTCGAAATTAGCCCGACCCCATACCGGAACAGTCTGCCATGTTTACTCTGCCGCCTGACATATGCAATGTATTTTGTTAAAGTGCAAGGTCTAGTGCAATAAAAAATTATTTTTGATTGAATAAGTAATACAGTAAGTACATAAACTTCAGTTTTGAAAATAAAAAAAAATTTGTGTATTTAATATTTTGCTCTAAAACTAATAATTTATAAAGTTTCACCTCAAAATCTTGTGTTTACATTTATTATCAAGTCGAAAATATATATTTTTTTTTATTATTATTATTTATGATTTACTCGTTTAATTTGCAATTTTTAAATGTTTTATGTTTCGTTTTCAATATAAAAATTATGTCCTTCATAATTAAAATTATATCTTTTATAATAAAATACTATTATTAATAACTTCAATTTTTCAACTATTCATTGACTTAATTATAATTTAGATGAAGCATAATTTTTGCATTTGGAGAAACTTTTATCATTCACTGTTCCGATATTGGGCCAATCATATTCCGCTATTAGGGCTAGTCATTTTTAGCGTTCCGGTACTGGGTCTTTTAAGCTGGTTCGAAAAACATTTTTTTTAATTATTAAACTTTGAATAAGCTTATTTTTAATTTTTATCGTATATCTGAATGTTTGTTCTAAACTATTAATTAAAATTAATTCATTCTACGGGCTGAATAAATATTTCTTAAATAATATAAACTGTCACATGCCCTTCTTCGTTCCGCTATAGGGTCTTTTACCTTATCTCTTTCTCATACCTTTAAAAATATTCGCAAGCCTTGAATTGCATTGAACTTTTCATTTAATATTTCGTGTATTCTCTTTTCTAATCTGTTCTCTTTCTTCAATTCCTTTAATCATTCTAACATTTTTCTTTTTAGACCTTTCCCGTGCATCCTTTATAATTTCATAAATATAAAATCAAATGTCATTAACGAAATATTCAAAAATTGATCATTTTCAAGATTTATTTATATAGATTTATTTCCAATCGCTTTTTCTTAACCAGAATAGTGAAGGTTAGCGAAAAAAAATAAACTCGTTGTGTTGCTTTGTATAAACAAAGGTTTCTTATTTTATTAGAATTTATAATTACGTTACGCTATTACACAAAACTCTTATCTGTAAACAAAGAAAGAACAATTAAAGTTTATTATTTATTATTTTATTTCCTCCACAATTTTTAATTTCTATTTTCTAACTTCTCTCAACAACCTGTTCTGCCACGTAAGCCTCTCGTTAACTTTTGAAATATAACCGTCAAGAAAACAAAACAATTAATTTAACCTTGCCAGCGCTTTGCTCTGGCAAAAAATCCAAAATCAAAGAAATAAATCTGATGTATTTTCTTTACATACATATCACTAATCGAAACTTCAAACGCATTTATTTCAAAATTATATTTTTCAAATTGACACACACACAAACAGTATGATTAAAATAATAATTTTTAACTTTAAATAGAGCATTTTTTAGATACTAAATTTTGGAGAATGAAATACATAGAGGATTATTTGTATAAATTAAATTTCTTTTAAGTTTCAGCTGGTTTTATTCGAATTTTTAGCGCTATTTTGTCAAAAGTAAACATTTTTAAAAAAGGCTACGTATTTCTTTAGATATTAGTGAAACAAAAAATTCTTTTTATTATTTCTTTGTTTAAATTAAAAATTGAAAGCTCTTATGCTGCTCGCCGCCGACTACATTATCATATTCACTGTCTTCTTAAAACTGCTGCCGAGGCATCGTTTTTTAATTTTTCTATAAACAAAATTTTGTTATTTACTTTTTGATATACTCAATAAAAATATTTAAATCATTTTATAATGATACGATTCAGTGAAAAGAAATAAAATCTCAAATATTATCCTCCTTTCCATCGATTTACATAGTTATTAACCCTAAAAAAAAATTTTGCATTATTTAGTATAAATTTTTCATGAAAGAAATATCATCAAATGACAAATGATACAATTTATCCTAGTATTATTCTAACATCAATTATAAACTCAAAAAGAAAACTTGTGCGATAATTGCTAATGAATTAAAAACAGAAAATATAGCTGATGTTTATGCCACATTGATATACCAGTTTTCGTGATGTTTTTTCATCGTTCAGTAAATATTCAGTAATCATGAAAATTTCATTAGAGCATATTTTTTCTTTGTATAAAAATCATAGAAAAAATTATATTCCTTAAAATTTTAGCATGATACTGTATATAACTATTACTGTATTATTTATTAAAAATGATTCGAAAAATATTTTATATTATTTTTAAGATAATACGAGTTTCGATATGACAGAATTTCGTCGAAGACTATCAAAAATAATAAATATGATTCTGTTTATTGAAAACTGTATGTTAATGGTTCCTTATTTGTTTCTTATACTTGATTTCCGACCAACCTCCTAAGAGCAGCAAAACTGATCGGATGTATTTACAAACTTATCTCCGATCGTGAGTACCGTTACGAATACGTTAATTTCAATTTCAGTTTCTCTTGCCTGACGGCAGTATCGTTAAAGTAGAAAAACTCATTGCGACTTAGATTTATTTTGAATACACGTTTAAACTTTTTATACCATTTACAATACGAGTTTCGTATACAAAATGTTCAAAGAAAACAGTTGACTTACGATTGACAACTTTTTTGATGGTTATACCATCTAATAATGCCATGAATTCTATCGAGCCAATTAAAATTATCGCCAACGGCCATAAATATATCTTAAAAAAGGATTATAATAAATTAAACATACACAAAACTGTAGATCCAAAAATATTCAGGCAACAGTTGTTATCGTGAATTACAAAATTACGAAAAAAAATATCAGCCAAAAGACCACTAATGATCGAAATAACAATTGAAAAGAAGTTACAACAAATAAAAAGTAAAAATAAATAATCCCGCATATAAAAACAATTCTGAGACGCAACACTGGCTACAGAAAATACCAAATACCACTAATAAATACAAAAATATATAACCATATATTACCAAAAAAAACCACTATTCAATTCGTTTAACTCACTGGAGGAAAAGATAGTGATAGACATTATTAAAGAAGCTACACATCATACTATTAAACCACCATTCATTTACTATTTTAATAATAGAACCCTTTATTAAGATGCTTAATTATTCAGTAAAGACAAATAACTATATTTTAAAACAAATCTAAAATGAATCCTATTGAACCTATTCAAATCTAAAGATAATTACTCTGTTCGACACTAATATCTCTGTTATTTGTAATAATACGAAAAAATGAATAATGCGAAACTTGTATGGCATAAAAAGAAACGTATTTTGATACTATTCGGGTAATTTAACCCTTGGTAAGGAATTTGTTTTAAATACGTGTAAAACGATATTTTCATTGTGATTTTCATGAATTTTTTTAACGTATTAAAAATTTATGTTATTTATTAATATTATAAGGTCATTTTACACATATATTTAAGAACATTTTCCGAAATTTTTCAAAATTTATCTCGAAAACTAGCGGAGATATCAGCTGTCACAAATTGTAGGTTTCCATCCGACTGAGCAGTTTGTGTACATCTTGGAAGTCACAATTTTGATCAGAAATCAATTACAAAGAAAAATTACTTTTTTTATATGTGTATCTTCTATTTGAACCTCATTTCCTTAGAAAAAAATGAAAATTTGTATTTTTTAGGGTGGTATGAACATAAAGTATGATTTTTTTCTATTTTTTCATATATTTTTCATTATAAAAAAAATACTTTAAACAAAGATATCGCTTAGGATTCAGGTTTAAATAGAACGTAATTATACAAAGAAACTATATTCCAAATTTTAAAATGATTGGTCAACAACTTTTTAAGCTATAGTGTACACAATTTCGAAAAAAGTCGTTTCGAGAATGACACTTGAACGACGGACGCTCACTTAATAGCTTATAACTTTTGAACGACTTGGATTTTTGACTTGAAATCTTATGACTATATTTTTTAATAGTTTTACAAGCGATTTATAAAAAAAATTGAATTTTTTGAAGCATCTACACGTATTTCCCCCCTTAATAGGCACGCTTTAACGTTCAGGGTAAGTGTGGGGTATTGTACTTGGGCCTTATGCCCAAATGGGACAAATACTGACTTGAATTTAAAACTGCTCACGAATAAAATCGATTTTTAGTAGATGCAGCAACACTGTATATGGCTTTGTTCTAAGATTTAAGGATAGGAGTGTTTTCTTACTTTTATTTGCCTTTTTCTATCTCTTTTTGCTCTAACTTCGAGTTATTTTTTAATTATGTAATTTTCTTCTGAAATAAAGTATTCGCTTGTCTCGGCTTATCTCTCAATTTCGTGTGAGTTTTTATGCCGAGGTATGTTGTATTATTACGGTGAAAATTTGCGTACATTGATTTACTTATACTATCCCTATTTCACTCATACCTGTTATGAAATTATTGCATTTGTGTATTCTCACCGAAATAATAATTAATAATTCTTTTCTACTACTTTCTCTAAATATATACCTGTTTTTCTTTTGCGTAGGTAAAAGCGTAAGCAAGATGTCAAAGTTATTCTAATTTTTATAATACGAAAAGTATCACTTATTGTATAAAAAAGTAATATCTTTTTTATGCCCTGATACGCTATGAACTCTGCGCCATTCTCTATAATAATATTAATATTCATGTTTATCAATATTAATTGGTATAAAAATATTCGGTCAGAAGAACGACAATCAAATTATTTTAAATTGTCCAAGATTCAAAAGTGATTTTCTTCATAATAAATGTCTTATCAAATATTTGTCTTTTTTTTTTTACACGTAAAATCACTTCTTGCCCGATTCAACTACGATTGTTGATCAATCATTTATAATATTTCATCATTAATGATTGAGTCATATAGTTCTATAAGATATTGTTGTTTATGTATTTTGAGAAATTCTGATTAGTGCTATTAACAATGACTCCTCCTATCAAATTAAATCTACACAACAGTACGAACTATTTATATTTATTCTGATTTGTAATATTTCAAAGTCATCTATATACGATCCCAACCAAATAAGACCAAATTGATAATTAAGCAATGTTAAACATTCATATAAAGTGTTATTTTAATATTTGGATATGAAGATTCGTTTCTTATTTATGAGTTTCATGTTCTCTGTTGAACATCTTTAAACATGTCTTCGAAATTTACAGAAGTGCTGTTAAAATTGTGGATAAATTTTAAAAGGGGCATAAGTGTTGAAAATACTGCAGAGGGGCTTCTATCATTGAATTATTATCGGTTTCCAGAAGTATGTTTAGCGACAATTAAATTTTGGTTTAATGTTTTCATTAAATATGAATTGGAATATCCTCATTTAAATCAAATATATATCATAAGATCCAGTCAGATTGGAGAATTTTTATTGCAACTATTAGTAGAAAATCCTTCCTGGACGACTGCTCATTTTGTGGATGCATTAAAAGTTACCAATCAAACTATATATAGGTATATGGATCGACTTGGCTACATTTATACCCATGTAGGATGGTCTAAGAAGCCTCAGTAAAAAGAAAACAATTTCTTTTATCAAATTTTCGTGTATGATTTGAATTCTTAGCGAAAAATAAAAAACATTCTTTGAAAAAATTAGTAAAGGTGAATAAGAACTTTTTATTTGAATTTAGAAGAATTATTATCTGAATAGAACATTTTGCATTATAATAAATTTTTTTTACTTACAGAGCGAGAAATTTTTTAAAGCGAAAAGAAAATGATTTAACTTGTTTTTTATTCTTTACTATACTTATGTTAAAAAATGAAAGATTTTTCGACGATGAAATGATTTGGAAATCAATGAACATACACAAAAATGATTGAAACTTTTGTCTCCATTGACAAATTTTAATATAATAAATAACTCAGTTTACACACACACATATGCATGTGTCACTGTTCTTAAAGAAAATAAAGTACTTTATGAATATAACTTCATTTTGTTAGATATCATAAAGAAGTAACGCAAGCCTTGAGGCTTCAGACTAATAACAACTTCTGGGTATTATTGAAAGAATAATAAATAATTCTTTTTTAAAAATGAATAAAAATGTACACTTTTGTGTACATTTAAGAACAAAAATAAAAAATATAAATTTTGGTAAGTTTAATGGCGACTTTAACATAATTTTCTTAAATTGCAAATTCTTGAAATTTCAAAAAAGTATCATGTACATTATTTCTGTAAAATGATTATTTTAATTTATATAGTTTGAAATATTTTAATAATCGTTTACAAATACAGTGCTATTAACTATTAATTAGACCATTTATCATTTGGTTTATGATCAACAATCGCTAAATTGAATATATTTGACAATTTAAAAAAATATGTTTAAGACCATGCCTACGAATTTTTACAATTAAACTATCAAATTATTAAATACATTTTAGCAATGTAAACATTTGTAAGACAGTAAATATATACAGAATTGATAATTTTATTATTACATTAATTAGGTAACAAGTAACAAACGTTAATAAATTTTTCAATGTCAAAAACTTGATTAGTGTAGATTTTTCATAGATGACAAATATGTTGCGAACACTTTTAAATTTGGATTTGTATCACCAGAAGCCTTCGTATATTTAAAAAAACATGATTATATACAAGACGGTAACAATATACCTACAATTTACCATGCTAAAAGAAATTGTTACCAAGAATTTTAATTATATCAACGAAATATTAATTGTATTAGGGATATTAGATTAATTTTCTACAACACTTCGTTCTTTTACATATTGACTGCCAACTACGAAATAACTTGTAGAAGACCAATTACAAATTATCTCGTAGCAAAAGATTGAAACGTGTTAAATTGGCATTAAACACCGGAATCTTGAAAAGTTTCGGGTCAGTCAGCGTGATTGTTAATAGAGATAAACAATTTAATTTTTAAAATAAAAAATATTACTGGTGATTGTAATTTGGCATTTTTTTTATTATATTCTCGATAAAATTTATATAACATATTTCAGGTAAAATAGAAGAAGAAAAAAAATAAAGTAAGTAAAATATACTTTACAATAATGAAAATAAGAAATAAAAAAATAAAGAAATAAAATAAATTCAAGGAAACAAATTTCTGATCGTCGTGACTCGATCCGCGAGATACATCGCTGATATGAAATAGCTATTCTATTTGTTACGCTGCCCATAACCCATATTAAAATTTGAAACTATAATAATTAAATAAATCGGTATATAAGAGTGTTTACGAAACTTCTACTATCGTTTTCTTAGAAACAGTTAGCTGTATGCCCCAATTTCTAGGGCGCAATGTATAGTTCTTATAAACCCTAACACGTGTGTAAAGTTTGAAAAATGTCTGAGCTTACAATTAGTATAAAAACAAAATTAAATTGCGAAAAAAAATTAAAAAAAAATTTTTCCATTAAGAACAAAAATAGTAAGAAATTTCGGCCCATCAGGCGAAGCTCGGAATTAAGTTTAGAATGAAACAAAGTTTAAAAGAAAAAAATAAAAAAAAATAAAAAATAACAGAATTTAAAAAATTGAGGTTTTAAAAAAAAAAGATGAAATTTCTTGCAGAATTAAGGACCAGAACATATCTCTATATTAATAATATGTCAGTATAAGTGTTCTATAATATACTTATTATAACGAATAAAATATATTATTGCAAATGTTCAGATATTTTCGTGAGTCACTGTATTTCTTGCTTTAGTGAGCAATTATTAACAATGTAAAGTAGAACTCGATTAATTAGAATGTTCGAGGAACAATTAACGGGGATAAATCAAAATCCTACTGTACATCTTGACTTGACTAGATACGTGTTTATTAATTAGCATAAGACAACAAATAACCAAGATATTCGATAACTTTAAGTAAGTTTAGGATTTCGGTTAATCGAGACGTCGAATGAACGCGAGCCGTTTAAACAAATTCGTACTATATTTCTGAAGGTTTGGAATATCACATAGTAAATGATAAAAAGTATATATTAATATTTCGTTTATTTCGTTTATTTCGTTTATTTCGTTTATTTAAACATTTACGGGGATAACCCATTGTTACATAAAAAAAATATTGAAAGATAAAGATAATATAAAGATGGTATAATTATAATACTGATAATAAAATAATATAAATATAAATAAACAAATTAATTTAATAAGTAATTAAATTTAAATAAGTATAAAAAAGATACATAACAATATATTATATATTATTAATGATAAGTATAAATAAATAAATATTATATGTGTACATAGAATAATATAAATATAAATAAATAAATAAAATTAAAATATAAAAAAGAGAAAAACAAAAGAAAGAATACATACAAATAAATATAAATAAATATATAGATAAAATATACATAGAAATTAATAATTAATATTATTAGATTAGTAGAGAAGGTTATGTCGTTTTTCTGTTGATGCAATTGAAATGTTTATTATTTCGTTGTTCTTTGTTGAAATATTAAATTTATACTGTCAAACGAGATTAGCCAATGAGATGATGTATTTGTATGTGTGAAAAAATATTGTTATGAAAGTAAATATAACCAATGTGTTGCGTAAGAGTATGTTTTGGTAGGGCTGTGGACGAGGATAGACTCGCCGCAGCCCTCGTGTCCGGTAACTGGACACGGGACAATGGTGCCAGTGTAGAAAACTTAGTGGAGTGGGCAAATAAAACCCTACTGAGGGCATGTGAAATAGCCATGCCGAGGGTTAGATCTACGGTAAACTGGGGACGTGCGGTGCCGTGGTGGTCGCCGGAAATTGCGGCCCTACGGAGGGCGGCTACGGCGGCGAGAAGGCGCTACCTAAGGGCCAGGCGTAGTGGGGATCTGGACGGGATTGGTAAGTGTTTGATGGACAGGAGGGAAACTAGGAGGAGTCTGGTCCGTGCCATCAGAAGGGCCAAGGCTTCGGCCTGGAGGGACTTCCTCACTACCATCGAGGAAGATCCCTGGGGGAGACCTTACAAGCTAGTGATGAACAAGCTAAGGGCTCGCGGTGTCCCCCCCCTTACTGAGGCACTGGATCCTTCTCTCCTGATGGGAATTGTGGCGGCACTATTTCCGGGGGACGGGCGTCCAATTGCCCCAAATAACAACGCGGAAGACACGGACGATATTATTATCAATTAAAACATAAACAATTCTTCAAGAGAGAAAAAAATGAAAGAACAATATAAAAATAAATGCGCTATCTTTATTGAATTATTAGATTATTAATTACTGATACAATAAATGAAAGGATACATTAAAAGTGGCAAATGTAATGTTAAATGAAAAAATGGCTTGACATCAAACAATTTATTCTGAATTATTTATTTGTTTTCTTAATGCTAATAGACGTGAACAGATAAACACCATAGGATTATACTATCCTATAATACCATACGATATAGTAAATTAATAGCTATCGATTCTCAAGGCTTCAAAGTATCTGAACACATAGATACGAGAAAATAAATATCTTTGAATACTATAATGAGAATTAAGTATTATAATACGAACCATTTGACCACATTTGAACCTTTTACGCTCAATGCTTTTTTCGCTGAGGCCTACCAACAACTCTAAACGACTTGCTGCTTATTTCGTGTATTCCTTATTGCTAATTTAAAATGATTTACAAATTTGATGATAAATGATGTACAAATTTACCTATAAAATTATTATTTTTGAAAATATTTCGTGTATCTTTATATTTATTTGACATCCACACCTCAAAAATAATAATAACCTCAGTAATAATAAGCGAAGTATATACATGATACTAACCGTTTGAATTTTTTCTCTTAAGAAAGATTAAGATAAATGCTATCGCGTAGGTTGGATCTTTTGAAATTTTTTATAGAAAACACGGCAAGACGTCACAAATTTTAACTCTAGCAATGTGTGAAATATACATTTGCTTTTTTTACTTTTATTTTTTGCAATTCATTAGACAACAAATATTGTGACTCATTTCGAAAATATAAATATTTAGATCCAAAAGTAATTTTATTATTGTAATTAAAGTAATTATTATTAAATAAAATATTAAATTAATTTTAATTTAATATTAATATTAATATTTAATTAATATTAAATTATTAAATTAAAGTAATATGATTATTGTATTGTTTTATATTTCCAAAAAAAAGTATTGAAATATTTTCAAGATCTCTTATACTTGTAAAACATTAATTTAAATTATTATACCCCTTAAAAATATATATAATTAATTTTCTCATACCACGTAAACGAATATGCGAATATAAGGAAAAGTTTAACCCTTCCTATTGTGTTTTATTTTTTCTTAAGTTCCAAAATTAGTTTATGGAGATTAATGATTTAATTACTACGTAACAATAATTTGACGAATTAGACGTATCGAAAAGAAAAATCAGTTTATTATAATTATGTCAAATAAAAAATACTTTGTTCTATATATAAGAAAAATAATATTTATACAATTTTTGATTAATTGACGATTTAATGCATAAGTATATAGTTATTTGAGATTTGAAGGAAATTATGCTTGGTACATAACCATTTGTATGGGTTAGTATGCAGGATGAGAAACAATTGAAGGAATAGTTTCGAAGATTCAAGCGTCATTAAGTTAGATGCGAATATGTCATGTGAAATAGAACATTTAAAAGCCAAGAAAAGTATCGAAAATATTTGAACTTACTAGTTGTTTTATGTGTGATCGATACGAAAAACGATTGCATTTGTTTACTAGGACTACATACGTTACCGCTAAAGCTCGAAAGCTGTCAATATGAATATTAATTAGCTAATCTGTAGATTAACTGATTTGCTCTGTCAACGTGCGGAATCAAAAGTTTTCCGCATTTTATCAACGTAATGTACACATTAACGGTTTTCCGTAACGTTACAGAAGATGTCCTTGCTGTAGAAATATCTTTACGTCAAACAGCAATAAAACAATCCCTTTGTATTGAGCAGTGTTTCAAAAAATGTGCACATACAAATCTAAATTAATAATAAATTAATAATAAACCACAAATAGGTGTGCTTGTCGTAAGAACCAATTGTTATGTAATTCAAAGTAAACAATTTAGATTGCACCATTAAGTAAGCATAATTTGATCATATATTTGCTTCAAACCGTGCACTGGGAATCGTCTCTGATCGTTGATTTACAATTATTTATTTATTCGGTTAATTGTTATGTTTGTTTTGTGTATTATAATCATGATATTATAATCATGTTGAAAATATAAGAAAAGTAAACAAGTAAGAAAATAAAATTAATGTAAGTTATCTAATATCGATATAAGAATAATTCCAGTCACAAGCATCTGTTTCAATTATAATTTTATCAGGCAATACTTTCAATAAATGACATAAAGGGTTATTTCTCTCGATATTAATTTGAACCTTTACGGTACCATTCTTAACAAGAATATTTCTATTATAAGACAGTGTATTTGGTAAACATTGCATTGGTTGTGGTTCCCATTGACCTTTATTGTTACATATAACTTGATCTACTTGTTTGGATTGAGAATTTCCAATTTCTTGATAATTGTCACGACAACTCAATTTAGCGGTGGTTCCAGGCAAAACAGGTGATTTGCAAGATACCCATTGACCATTTAATGTACAATCAGCGTTTGTTGATGCTGAAGTCAATGGTTCGCAACGTATTTCTAAAATAATATAAAAATTATTATGAAAATGATTAGTAAAGAATTGTCGTTATAAAACAAAAGTTTGTAATCTTACCAGTACAAATTGGAATATTTGACCAGTTCCCTTCTTCATCACAAAATACATCACCGGAACTGTTTAATTGGTATCCAGAATTACAGGTATAAATTAAATGAGACAAAATTGGTAATTTTGCACCCTCCTGTAGATTACAACAATTGCTTTGTTGCAATGGGCATTGGACTGTACGTAAATGCCGATAACCATTTGCTGGTTGGGGAGGTACTGTACAATAAATTTCTTCGTATTCCATACTTGAAGCGGGTATGAACATTAAGAAATCTGTGAAACGAAACAATCGTTTAAGTATTTGATCATTTGTCAAGTATGTATCCTACAAGAATCATACAAACTAATAAATAAAAGTATTTAAAAATAAAAGTTTCTTTTACTTTCATCAGCTTGTAGATTAATGCGAGAATCAAACGTTCACCAATTACTGTTTGTAATTGATTTTTTCATGATGATTGTTTTATTCGTTCATTATAAATAATCAAAGACGTATTATATAAATCTTACATAAAAACTGTTTTCTGATTTCTTGGAACAAGAAGTGTCGTATATTCCGCTGATTGAATAATTTATTAATCTATTATTATTTAGTGACGCAATCCTAACCGCATTTGTTCGTTCGAAGAACCCACCCAATAAATTCGAGCTTCAATTGTTTAATAAAAAGTCGAGAGACCTGGGGGGATTCGAACCCAGGATCTTCTGCATACCGAAAGAACGCTCTACCACTTGAGCCACGAAGACTTGTTTTATTAATCTATTATACATATTGTATTTTTGTTTTATTTCATACAAATACTTTCAATGTATCAAATCAAAATTTTTATGATAAGAAAAATAATTTTCTTTTATATACACCGTATATAAATATAAAACACGTATACCGATATGCAACATTTGTAAGATTCAGCATATTTTTTATTAGATTTTATTTAAACAAATTGATATTAATATATGTAAGAATATAACATATCTTGAAAATAAATGAACATATTTCGAAAATTAAAAGTATCCTTATAAATAGATTTATAAGTGACGCTTGGGTTTTCCAAAGTCTGATAACCTTTTTTTAAAATGATTGCGGAGGTTAACGTAACGTTATCGCGAATATATATATATATATAAGCGTGTCTTAATTTTATAATTTAATGATTATAAAATGAAAAATACATTAAGGAAAATAATCAAATTATTTAACATACAAAACATTAACTGAAAAACTTATTTGTTAGTAAATGCTTATCGTGTTATAATCTTATAAAATTTTGATGGAAAGATGAAAGTTAGATGCAGTTTAGATTAACGTTTATGTTTCATAAAATTAATTTTGTTGTTAATATATCGATTTTTATACAAACAATTAATTATGATTTTTGTATTTAGAGGAATGCATTCTGTATGAAATCTTTGCGATATATATTTAGTTTTTTTTTAAAAAGAAGAGAATTGTATTTGAAAGATTTGTTTGGAAAACCCATACAATTGAAGACATCTGGTCGTACCGTTTAAATATTACGTACAGTAAATATAGATTATAGTTCTATTTCTGTTCATATTTAATATCTTCTTTGTTTTCAATCGTATTAAAAAATTTTAAAAAAATAAGTACATTTTTCTAATAATGAGGAGATCTAATAGTTGAAATAATTTTTTTCTCAAGGTTATGTAAAATATATATAAATATAAAAAAACAAATGTTATGATGATATTTATATATAGTGTACGAAACAACGAATTAAAATGACTTAAACGAACATATCATTGCGATCATTTTTTCTCATGTTATTCGAATGTAAAAATAATTCATTTATTCATCTCTAATATATCTCTGTTATTTTTTTATATAAATATAGTACGAAAAAATGATTAATACGAAACTTTCCTGGCATGAAAAGGTGCATACGTTAATGCCTATTTCTTTTGCTTACGCAAGAAAATAGAACAAATTTCAAGGTCATCTAAATTTTATGATATGAAAATTATCACTGATCGTATAAAAAATTGTAAAAATCTTTTCAAATATAAAATAATATAATTTAATTGTATTACTTACAGCCAAATGCAATTGAAAGTAAACCATTCCTTTTCACGATATCCATAATAATCAAAAGGAAAAAATAGAAAATAAACTTTTAATTTGAAATAATATTCAAAGAGAAGTTTCGTATCGTGTTGTTCACCATAAACTTAGATTCACTACTGATCCGACGACAATTTTATTCGTTTACTGTTTTTTTTTTTTACATGATATCAATACACGCGACCTATAAGTCTCATGATTAATATCATTAGATTAAATGAGAAAAATAAAAATAATTGTAAGAGAATTATTATTATATATTATGATACACCAAATTAGTTTAAATTTTTTACTCGATGTTATTATTTTGTAATAATCAAAGCATATCACATATGACATAATTACAGTTTCATATAATAAATAACATTATATTTCTTTTATTTCGAACTATTGATTTATTAATCAATTTAGATTCTCATTAAAATGATTCCAGATCTTACTACTGTTCGGGTTATTGAATCTTTTGAAAGGAATTCGTACTTTGCGTCGGGGTAAAGATGGGGTGTCGTGCTTGGGCCTTAAAGGGGGCGGGGATATTTAATTTTTTTTTTTTTTCCATTTTTTTGAAACTTTTTCAGGCGAAGGTATCATATTTCAGGAATATTCTGTGAAAATTTCAAGTCGATCTGAGAAAAATTGACGGAGATACAGCGTTTTTAGTATGCTTAATATTACACAAAAAGGATTAAACGAGCTGAAATCAAAACTACGTTTCAAAGCAAAGAAGGTCGGGTTAGACATAGATAAGAGCAACAACGTATTCTGGACACCTCTGATGACATTTCCATAATGTACAGACCCGGAATTGACGACTCTATGCACGTAAAAAAAATAATACCTCCTTATTTATGATGAATTTTGAAATTTCTCAATGTCAAACTTTATATCGATTTTCTCACAACTTGCTTTTAAAAGTCGGTGGACACCGTCACTCAAAATCTACTGAACCGATCGATTTGATTTTTCGCACCCTTTTTCTACACATATTTAGCGAGGTAACGCTGTCGAGTTTTTTTTGTCTTTTTAATTTTAAGTATTTTTTATAAGGGCTCAAATGTTGATTTTTTGGTCGAAAATCGGGTTCTTGACTTTAGAATGTCACCAAAAATCCAAAAAGTGAAAAAAACATTTTTTTCTCGACAGGGCTACCTAGATAAACTTATAAACTAACAGAATAGCTTGGGTTTTTCTGTTTTCGATGATCCAGTCTTGAATTCTGATGTCCACCGCAAAACACGTTTTTTTCGCGGCGCCTGACAAAAGTTGCTGCCACTGGCTCAAATCTTTATATTTTTTCACGAAAATTTCACAGAGTATTCTTGAAATGTGACTTGACAATACCCCATTGGAATAACATCATTTATATTACCAATTTCTTCAATAAAAATTCATAAAAATATGCCATTTTTCGATCGAATTAACCCTACCCCCCCCACTCTTAAGTCCGCTCTGGACACGTACTTACTTCAGTTCAGGACTGCTTACTATTAATGTAAGTTGCAATTAAAATTGATGACAAAGTGGATGATTGCAACAGCGAAAGTTCGGCAGCGCTATTGGATACAAAAGTTCACACAAATACGAAACAGCCAATCATACAGTTTATTTTAAGCATTAAAATAAAGCGTTTCTTCGCTTATAGGAGAATTCACTGATAATTGAAATTGAAAAACGGTTATGTACCATCACCAAAAAGAAGAGAATTATCCGTTAATTTCAATTGTAAAAATCTAACACATAGATAAATTCATGCTATAGAGAACTTTCTTAACCAATTTACGTTGATAGAATATTGTTGAACGGAAACCGTGTTATAAGAGTACCGCGTTATAGGAGGACTGTCGCAATTTGGATTCCGCGTTATATGGAAACCGCATTATAAAAATAACGCGTTATAGGAGGGTCTACTGTAGACATTACAGTTAGCTATCCAGAATGGAAGTGCGTACGTGTCCTGCCCATCCACACAGTCCAATGCACGACTCCCCACCCACTCCCCACCATTACCTCGCAAGCCCTTGCACGCCCACGCAACTCCACTAACGCCGCATCTACAAAAACAATTTTGCGCGAAGTACAAATTCCTTCCAACGGGTTAAATAACCCGAACATTATCTAAATCGCATGAAGAATGTTAATGTTGATGAGGATATCATTGTATTTATACTTTGTATTTGTACTTCATTATTATAAATCACAAACACATGCGCACACTCATCGTAAACACGATACAAAATCAGAACGCGTCCGCTGGTCCTTTCCGTTGCTGATATACTGGGTCTTTCACCTAACTCGACCACCTAAAATATTTCGCTTATTTCGTACGATAGAACAAAATGTCAGAAGAAATAAATATTCTATTCGAAGGCGCCGATATAGTGAAAGGCCGAATTTTTGTTTCGAAGTCATTTTTGGCAGGTTATCAAGGTCATCGTATTTTTTTTAAATTGGACTACATATTTATACTAGAATATTCTTATAGCTTATAAAAAAACGAATCCAACGATGTACAGCATGACGATCCTTAGGTGATCTTTACCGATAAAATTGTGAAATGTTTGTCAGGAATTTCAGTACGCGCTCGAAGGACGGTAAATGAAGAAACAAATGCAAATCAACGTGTAAGACACTCATACGAGCAAAAAATCTTCTCATGTACAAGAGACAACATTTCACAATTTTCTCGGTAAAGGTCACCCGATGGTCAACATGTTGTACATCGTTAGATTCGTTTTTTTATAAGCTATAAGAATATTTCTAGTATAAGTATACAGTACCGTTTAAAAAAAATACGATGACCTTGATATCTCGACAAAAATGGCATTGAAAAAAAAATTCGACCTTTCGCTATATCGGTGCCTTTGGAATAAAATATTTTATTCCTTTGATATGTTTTTTCCTATCTTACGAAATAAACGAAATATTGTAGGTGTAGTGGTCGAATTAGGCGAAAGATTCTGTGTACTCATTCTCCCCCTCTATCATCATTTGTTATTTCCTCGTATTCTTAATAGAAGTTTCTCTATCATTCCCGTCCATAAACATTTTAGATTCTTATCTATTTACGGATCGAGAATATTCGGAAGGTTTCGATACGACCGCACACATCATTATCTCAAACGGTGTCGCCTGGCAACCAAAACATACTCTTAAGCAACACATTGGTTATATTTACTTTCATAACAATCTTTTTTCACACATACAAATACATCATCTCATTGACTCATCTCGTTTGACAGTATAAATTTAATATTTCAATAAAGAACAACGAAATAATGAACATTTCAATTGCATCAACAGAAAAACGACATAACCTTCTCTACTAATCTAATAATATTAATTATTAATTTCTATGTATATTTTATCTATATATTTATTTATATTTATTTGTATGTATTCTTTCTTTTGTTTTCCTCTTTTTTATATTTTAATTTTATTTATTTATTTATATTTATATTATTCTATGTACACATATAATATTTATTTATTTATACTTATCATTATTATTATGTATCTTTTTTATACTTATTTAAATTTAATTACTTATTAAATTAATTTGTTTATTTATATTTATATTATTTTATTATCAGTATTATAATTATACCATCTTTATATTATCTTTATCTTTCCATATTTTTTTTATGTAACAATGGGTTATCTCCGTAAATGTTTAAATAAACGAAATAAACGAAATATTAATATAAAAAGTATATATTTACTAAGTGATATTCCAAACCTTCAGAAATATAGTACGAATTTGTTTAAACGGCTCGCGTTCATTCGACGTCTCGATTAACCGAAATCCTATACTTACTTAAAGTTATCGAATATCTTGGTTATTTGTTGTCTTATGCTAATTAATAAACACGTATCTAGTCGAGTCAAGATGTACAGTAGGATTTTGATTTATCCCCGTTAACTGTTCCTCGAACATTCTAATTAATCGAGTTCTACTTTACATTGTTAATAATTGCTCACTAAAGCAAGAAATACAGTGACTCACGAAAATATCTGAATATCTATTTGCAATAATATATTTTATTCGTTATAATAAGTATATTATAGAACACTTATACTGACATATTATTAATATAGAGATATGTTCTGGTCCTTAATTTTGCAAGAAATTTCATCTTTTTTTTTTAAAACCTCAATTTTTCAAATTCTGTTATTTTTTATTGTTTTTTTATTTTTTTCTTTTAAACTTTGTTTCATTCTAAACTTAATTCCGAGCTTCGCCTGATGGGCCGAAATTTCTTACTATTTTTGTTCCTAATTGAAAAATTTTTTTTTTATTTTTTTTCGCAATTTAATTTTGTTTTTATACTAATTGTAAGCTCAGACATTTTTCAAACTTTACACACGTGTTAGGGTTTATAAGAACTATACATTGCGCCCTAGAAATTGGGGCATACAGCCAACTGTTTCTAAGAAAACGATAGTAGAAGTTTCGTAAACACTCTTATATACCGATTTATTTAATTATTATAGTTTCAAATTTTAATATGGGTTATGGGCAGCGTAACAAATAGAATAGCTATTTCATATCAGCGATGTATCTCGCGGATCGAGTCACGACAATCAGAAATTTGTTTCCTTGAATTTATTTTATTTCTTTATTTCTTTATTTTTTATTTCTTATTTTCATTATTGTAAAGTTTATTTTACTTACTTTATTTTTCTTCTTCTTCTATTTTACCTGAAATATGTTATATAAATTTTATCGAGAATATAATAAAAAAATGCCAAATTACAATCACCAGTAATATTTTTTATTTTAAAAATTAAATTGTTTATCTCTATTAACAATCACGCTGACTGACCCGAAACTTTTCAAGATTCCGGTGTTTAATGCCAATTTAACACGTTTCAATCTTTTGCTACGAGATAATTTGTAGTTGGTCTTCTACAAGTTATTTCGTAGTTGGCAGTCAATATGTAAAAGAACGAAGTGTTGTAGAAAATTAATCTAATATCCCTAATACAATTAATATTTCGTTGATATAATTAAAATTCTTGGTAACAATTTCTTTTAGCATGCTAAATTGTAGGTATATTGTTACCGTCTTGTATATAATTATGTTTTTTAAAATATACGAAGGCTTCTGGTGATACAAATCCAAATTTAAAAGTGTTCGCAACATATTTGTCATCTATGAAAAATCTACACTAATCAAGTTTTTGACATTGAAAAATTTATTAACGTTTGTTACTTGTTACCTAATTAATGTAATAATAAAATTATCAATTCTGTATATATTTACTGTCTTACAAATGTTTACATTGCTAAAATGTATTTAATAATTTGATAGTTTAATTGTAAAAATTCGTAGGCATGGTCTTAAACATATTTTTTTAAATTGTCAAATATATTCCATTTAGCGATTGTTGATCATAAACCAAATGATAAATGGTCTAATTAATAGTTAATAGCACAGTATTTGTAAACGATTATTAAAATATTTCAAACTATATAAATTAAAATAATCATTTTACAGAAATAATGTACATGATACTTTTTTGAAATTTCAAGAATTTGCAATTTAAGAAAATTATGTTAAAGTCGCCATTAAATTTACCAAAATTTATATTTTTTATTTTTGTTCTTAAATGTACACAAAAGTGTACATTTTTATTCATTTTTAAAAAAGAATTATTTATTATTCTTTCAAAAATACCCAGAAGTTGTTATTAGTCTGAAGCCTCCAGGCTTGCGTTACTTCTTTATGATATCTAACAAAATGAAGTTATATTCATAAAGTACATTATTTTCTTTAAGAACAGTGACACATGCATATGTGTGTGTGTAAACTGAGTTATTTATTATATTAAAATTTGTCAATGGAGACAAAAGTTTCAATCATTTTCGTGTATGTTCATTGATTTCCAAATCATTTCATTGTCGAAAAATCTTTCATTTTTTAACATAAGTATAGTAAAGAATAAAAAACAAGTTAAATCATTTTCTTTTCGCTTTAAAAAATTTCTCGCTCTGTAAGTAAAAAAAATTTATTATAATGCAAAATGTTCTATTCAGATAATAATTCTTCTAAATTCAAATAAAAAGTTCTTATTCACCTTTACTAATCTTTTCAAAGAATGTTTTTTATTTTTCGCTAAGAATTCAAATCATACACGAAAATTTGATAAAAGAAATTGTTTTCTTTTTACTGAGGCTTCTTGGACCATCCTACATGGGTATAAATGTAGCCAAGTCGATCCATATACCTATATATAGTTTGATTGGTAACTTTTAATGCATCCATAAAGTGAGCAGTCGTCCAGGAAGGATTTTTTGCTATTAATTCCGATAAAAACAGCATACGTTCGTCGTCAGTTACGACGTTTAATGGATATATATTAGGGTACGTAGATTCATATTGAATGAAAAGTTTAAACCAATAATTAACTGCCGCAAGACATACGTTAGAATACTTAAAATAACCCAACGACAGAAACTCCTCAACAGTATTTCTAACACTTATGCCCCATTTAAAATTTATCCACAATTTTTGCAGCACATCTCTTAATTTCAAACACATGTTTAATGATGTTCAACAGAAAACATGAAACTCATAAATAAGAAACGAATCTTTATATCCAAATATTAAAATAACACTTTATATGAATGTTTAACATTGCTTAATTAACAATTTGGTCTTATTTGCTTGGGATCGTAGATGACTTTGAAATATTACAAATCAGAATAAATATAAATAGTTCGTACTGTTGTGTAGATTTGATTTGATAGGAGGAGTCATTGTTAATAGCACTAATCAGAATTTCTCAAAATACATAAACAACAATATCTTATAGAACTATATGACTCAATCATTAATGATGAAATATTATAAATGATTGATCAACAATCGTAGTTGAATCGGGCAAGAAGTGATTCTACGTGTAAAAAAAAAAAGACAAATATTTGATAAGACATTTATTATGAAGAAAATCTCTTTTGAATCTTGGACAATTTAAAATAATTTGATTGTCGTTCTTCTGACCGAATATTTTTATACCAATTAATATTGATAAACATGAATATTAATATTATTATAGAAAATGGCACAGAGTTCGTTGCATATCAGAGCATAACAGTTTACCTCTATTAGTTTCTTATTAATAGACTACGAATATTTATGCAAATGTATATTTTTGATGGAAGAAAATAAAGTTGTTGAACTTGGATAGTTTATTACGTCATTTATATACATCAAAAATGTGTATTTTTTATTTTGCATAATAAGACGTTTCGCCTCATTTTCCATACTAAATTAACGCAGTAATAGAACTGTACCACAAGAAAGTTTACTCCAATATTTCGACTGAAAAATTAGCGAAACTAAATTATAATAGTTCGGGTAAAGGGCCAATAATACCCTTTTTCAGTAGTTGAAACAAATAGCCAGCAAGATCAAACAGCTTAAGAGCTCATGGAAAGTAGGCAAAACATATTTTATCAAAGTCCAAATTTCGTCTAATCAATTTCTCATACCTACCATATATTAGAGGAAAACTAACTAAGCTCGGTAACGATTCCTATGACATCACTCAGGTAGCAAAGGTGTAAAATTTAGACCAATTTTAAAAACATTTTTTTAAGGCTGATATTTGGATATTTTATTATTTACTATTATTATTGTTCAAAAAAAAAATAATGGCAGACAATTATGACGATTCTAAAGTTATCGCAGACACTTTTGAAAAAAATATCAAATTTCTAATGTATCTTAACAAATATGAAATTTTAATATATTATTTATTATAGTATTAGGAGCTTACATTTTATGCGTCAGACATTGTTGTGCACTTCCGTACTGTGCACACTCTTGAGCACGCGCTTCCTCATTCTGCTAGGAAAGAGAATACAATCCCTTTCGACTTCCACCTTATAAGGGTGGAAGAAGTTGATCCATAAAAAATATGCTTCAATTATAACTAATTGAAGATATATTTAATATTCGTTATACAGCAGATCAGCGTGGTACTTAGCCCTTGTTCCACTTATCTGCTCTACTCTCTTTCTTACTAGTAGTAACCTTTGATTTATACTAACTAACTGAATTTGTTTATAACAATTGAATCAACTGACTAAATATGACACAACTGAACTGAACGTGGATCAACTGAATCTGAATCCACCTAAAAAATCTGAGTACGGATCAACTTACTGAAATTACTGAACTTGGATCAACTAGTTATAGCAGTCTTCACCTGCTGCTTATAAGTCTTTCCCAACCAAAGGGCACCGGTATGACCTCGGAGAAAGGATAGCTGCCGAAACTATCCAAAGAACCTTCCAAATTTGTCATTATATTAAAAATATTTTCATAAAATACCTATAGCGAAAGACTAATTGTACAATAAAGAACATATTTGATTTTATTTAACCTATTTGCATCTATAAGCAGAATATTCCAACATGACAACTGTCTCCTAGCATCGAGCACAGATTATTCTGCAAGCTTCAATTTTCTTTTATCATCAGGCACGAAAAATTCTACGTATGACAGAGTTCGCAGAGAACGTCATTGCGTTCTTAACAAATTTTACTTTTATTAATCATTGTGGAGATCCATCTAACTGTCGTTAAGAATAAATGATGTCAATTTTCTAACTAATGTTATGAGTAAACAGTGTCAATCTAAATCCAAATTTAAAAAGACCCTTATCTTATAATCTAAAACATTTAGTTGTCCCAATGGATTCCAACTATTTTGACGATTTAGATTCAAGTGTAGAAAAAAGATACACTCAAAGACGTATCCATCATTTTTCATCAAATGATGACAACGAAGATGATCAACGCAGTAGTTTGGTAAATGGAGATTTTGTATGGAAACCCCAAAATCATATATCGATTGTACATAATTTTTCAGACAGGAGCGGTGTATAATTGCAAATACACAAAATCTGTCAAGAAAAGAAATTTTTGAATTATTTTTTAATAAAGAAACTAATTAGCAAAATAATCTCAGAAACAAATAAGTATGGAGCAATTAACGCAGATTTTGTACCAGTTACAAACGACAAACTAAAAACATTAATTGCTTTAAACATTTTAATGAGTTTAATTCCTAAGCCTACTATTCAGAGTTATTGGACAAAGTTGTAATACCCTGTAATCGATTTATCTGTATTACAATAAATTTTCATTTTACCAATAATAATATTTCCAACCCATTAATAAAAATTCGAGAAATTTTTGATATAATAATCGATAAAATATATCAATTGATGAATCATTAATGCAATGTAGAAGTCGTTTACATAATATACAATTTATTCATCTGAACTAAACGAGCGAGATTTGACAATAAATTTTATAAATTATAAAAATATATAACTTTATATATAATAAATATATAACTTTACAATATTTGTAAGAAATGACAAGACTGGATCTGCTAGCAGAAATATTGTAATAAATTTGTTGAAAGAGAATAGACTACTGTACAAACAAAACTGTTTGTTTATTGATAATTGATATAATTCATTGACTATATATCGGAAATTATATAATGTGCAAACAAACGTATGTGAAACAACAAGAATGAATAAAAAAGAAATGCCTTAGAAACTAAATGTCTCCAATTTGTAAAGACAGAAATTATGTATTTTCCACATCAGATATTGCGACTATAAAGTAGAAAGATAAAAAAGATGTTGTTTTATTAACAACTATGTATACTTTAGATTTAGCCGAAATGAAAAAAATGAACATATATACAGAACAACAAATTTCAAAACCATCAGTAGTAATACATTACAATAAGAATATGGATGAAGTTAATGATGGCAATCAAATGTTAAACAAATTTCACACTATGCGAGAAGATGTAAAAGAGCCTATAAAAAATATTTGTTTACTTTATAGACATGATGTTATATTATTATTATATAAACAGTTATATAATTTTCAAAACCAATAAAAAAAATCGAGCTTTCCATGTCTACAAGCAAAGATTAGCCCAAAAAATTATTGAAAAATATTTAGCAAACATAAGAGTGAAAAAGGCATCATCTGTGAATTATTCATTAACACAATATATTAGCTAGAATTTTCCTATACGGATACCTCCAACACTAGCAAGAGGATAAAAATATCAAAGCGATACGTTGAATGTTTATCTATGTTTATTAAAAAAAAACTAGTTTTTAAATGTGATGTTTACGATGTAACATTATACATCGATCATTTTAAACAATACCATGTTAAATAAACTTCTTAAACTATTCTAAAGTCATTTTTTGTAAAATTTAACTATGCACTGTAGAACATTTGTACTGTAGAAGTTAACAAAAATAACAAAACTGTGATACGGGTCAATCTTCAGTTGAATGACGCTGATGTCTGAACACAGTAATTTAAGTAGAGTCATGATGAAAATGGGTTAAACAAAGTAATGTGGTTTTTTAACTATAATGCCATATTCTGCAACTGCAGGAGTCAGATCTTCCATAGTAAGCATATAACGTCTATCCTTTCCTTTTGTTTTTGTGTTTTGATTAGCACCGCGTGTTTTACCATGTTGAAGAGCGTCATTAGCAATTTCCGATATGAATTTTTGAGCAGCTAATGATACTAAACGCACTCTGTAATTTAACATTAATGAATAACGATATATTGTGTTATTAGCTGTTTTTTTAATATGTAATATATTATTTGCATTTTATTATCTAGTAAAATTTGTATATTTACATTTTAGGGTCAGTAGAATTAAAACCAGCAGTGTGCAAATAATGTTCACTAATAGCGTCAGGTACCTAAAATAATAAATAATTAATAATAAAAGAGATCAAATAATATATAAAAAATGAAATGAAATGTTTAATATTTTTAATACCGTTGGTGTATAGTCTTCTAATTGTAAAAGGAAATCAGAAAGTGGCTGACCAGCTTTTTTTGGTTCTTCGTTTGTGTACATTGTTGGAATATCTCTTTCAAAATTTTCTGCCATTTTGTTTTAGTTTAAATAATTCTAAAAACATTAAAACAAAGTATTAAATAAGAAAATTATAATCTGAAATTAAAAGAGGATGACATTTATTTAAACATTGCCAGGAAATGTTGATAATTAATAAATATATTTATGTATACAGAGTGACTCACAAATCATAATCAGTAAAGATTATTTTGATATTAACAATCCGTTAGAAAGTGTTTTTATCAGATATTGAATGGTTTCAAGATTGCTTTAATTAACTTTTTATGCCTATCTGTTAAAAAATTTCAAAACAAATTCAGTAAGTACCGTAACATTACGTTATTTTCGACCAGACTATTAATAACAGAGCTAATAACAATAATTTCGACTAATCATTCGTGAATCACCCTGTATAACGATTATTTGATTAAAATTATTATTAAAAACTTGTTGTATGTGTTCTAGAATTTATGAAAATCCTAACCTACAATATATATCCTTACACCATATATACATATATATATATATATATTTAAATATATTTGTTTGCTAGAAAATTTACAAAAGGTCGTGCCGTTTATTTTTTCTCTTTCTATGCACTCAAGTTTTACTTTTCTTCTTTGTTATAACACTTTCCTCCTCACTTTGATGCATAAGACTTGCGTACGATTGTAAGCACTAACAAACTGTGTAACGTAGAGATTCGGGATAGTAATATTTATTCTCACACTGCACGACTATATCCTTGCTCTGATTCGCACGTTCAATGTCTCTGGTTATTTTTCCCTAGGTCATCGATCTTTACGAGATATCAATACTAGTTTTAAATACTACCGCAAGTTGTCGCTGCTCACGTCACTAGATGATAGGAACTTTCCATTGGTCCCTACAAACATATTCGTAATTAAAAGCAAATTGAGTGACATCTGATATTCAAATCCAAAATACGTAAGTAACATCTATGAAAAAAAGAAATGACAGTTTCCATGATGTTATTCTCAGCAGATATAACCTCTAAAGATTTTTAATACTATAACATTGAAAAGGGTAAATATATTGTAAAATTTTATTGTTTAGTTTCTAGTTACTATTTATAAATATCAATGTAAGTTAATACTCGATCTAATATTGTTGATGTGCAGATCTAATCTCATTAATTTACAATTTTACTCTATTTAAGATATTCTAAAATAAACACTATTTCTCTTCATCTTACTTAAATATAAGTATAAAGTGTCGATATCTATGTTACAGACAATGTATTTAACATGGGAATTATATACAATGCCTGAAACATGTTTTGATCAATTTATAAAATGTCTGATCATTATAAAGAATGCCCAGAGGATAGTATTCAATGTATTGAATCACTCTGACAAGGAAATTTAAGTTTCGGTTAATCTATAAAATATGTTTGAGTTAACCATGTTTAGAACACATGGGGAGGGTTGGAAATTATTTAAAAAAAAGTTCTCAAGCTATTAAAAATGAAATAAGCCAACAATGATTGTGAGATGACAGAGATAAGAAAACATCTATCAGAATAAAAGAATATGTAAGAGCGATAGGCAGAGTAGAAGCGATGATGGATAAAGATAAATGAATGTCTCCTCTGTTGTTTTTTTAGTAAAAATCAACAAACAGTCATTTATAATCACAATTAATAATAAGTGCCATTTATTGCAGCACTTGAAATTACGGAGTTGACCGGTGGCTCTTTTTTAAAACACATTTGGCTTTACAGTTCTTTTCTTATACCCCTGTGACCTTGATACACCACTATTAAACACATTTGTTTTTACATTTCCTTTTTTATACACCTGTAATCTTAGCACACTGTTAAAAAGTACCACCTTCCTCAGAGAAATAAAAATTGATTTTTCTCAAATGTTATCCGCTTTTGCAGTAACAATAGCTAAGTCTAATAATTTTTCAGAGCACAAATGTATTTCTGCGTGCATGTACTTGTGCTTGAATTGTTCATGTTCAGAGCACAGTGCGTACAGGTCCTCATCAACACTCTTCGTCATGGCTAGAATATTGTTTGGAGATTCACGACTCCTGTCAACGTTAAAAATTGATAGACGAACCATCGCTTCCAGTTCAACTGGAGGAAACTTGTTTCATGTTCGCTTCAATATTTTCCTAATCTGCTTTCCAAAACATTCACCTGCACTTTTTCTGTTGTTTTGAATAGATTCCAAATGCAAGTCAGATATTTTAATTCAGCCCCTTATTTTGTCAGTAGGGTTTAACAAGTGGTATATTATTCATTTTTCACAACACGATGCCATGTTGGTTGGATAGATCGTTCCGAGTTATCAATTGTCAATGTTTGTACCAAGTCTTCCTCTGAACGTATACAGTCAACTGGTTCAGTGGGAATACTGATGGAATTAAGGCCATATACTGCTTGTGAGCCGAACATAGCTTCGAATGGAGATTTTCCTATACCTAAATGTACTTCATGGTTTTTCTGAAACTGCACAAATTTCAGTCCCGATGGCCAATCTCGGGTGTTGTTTTCTACCATCCATGTAGCCAATATAGATTCAACGTCCCTGGATACTTTTACCACTAAACCTTGCGGCTGGCTACATTGAAGTTTTCCATGGACTATATTTACCGAAGCCCACATTTCATGCAATTTCGTTATTACAGAAATTACAAATTCTCTGCCATTACCAGACTGGAGAATAATAGGTATCCCGAAAGTTGTGTAAATGTCCAAAAGATGACTGGCCACTTCTTCTGCCTGGTTCGTCTTCAAAGCTCGTATAATTACAAATTTGGTTTGATAATCTTGATGTACCATGATGAACCGGTAATCATTGTAACTATGTAATTGCATATCAATGATATCAATTTGCGCTCTAGAAAAACAAGTAGAATGCAAAACAGGCCCTGTAACTAAATTACGTTTGGGCGTAATGCTCTTATTTTGACAAAAATTACACAAGCTGAGATAAATCATAACTGTTTCTCTAGTAATATTAAAATATTTGCGGTGTAGTTCTTCAATCATGCGATTCCGTCCTCCATGACCAATGTTTAAATGAGTGCTATGCAAAATATCAAACAGTTCTTCTTGATGTACAAAGAACAAGATGGGTTTTGAAATATCTGTAATTCGTTTAATTAATTTCTCTTTACCACCATCGTTAATAATGTCAAACCGTTCTGAAAGCCAATAATGCATGGGAAGTTTCATTTTTCCCTTACTACTGCTTAAAATATCTTTAGCTTCTTTAACAGCTTCTATTCGATTTTTATACTGATCACTGCTAAGGAAGGTGCTGTTATCTTTTTTTTTACTTATGAGTTTAGTCAGCTTTTGTTCAAACGTTTCCCGCATTTCTTTCACATCCATGACGGTGAAAAGAAAATGTATATTGCTAATTTTATTGAATTATTGAATTCTATTCAAATTATATGTAAACGTTTTAATGTGTCTTAAAAGGACGAATTAATAGTCCAGGATACCAAGATTATGGTATCTGCTGGAAGGGAGGGGGGGATTAATTACTGTACAACAACGTTCTATATACGACGCCTTTATTCCGACTGTATAATTCAATGAAACCGCATGGCTTTCTTGCCAACTCCCGCGCTCTCTATGTCTAGAGATTATTTTCTAAGAACTAAAATTCTCTATTAATAGGGAATATCCCTATTAAAATTAATCCCTATTAATATTAATATTATATAAGTTCCAATTTATACAATTTTTTACTTTTTTATACAATTTATACATTTTTTTTAGTTTGCATACAATTTTTTATTAAATAGAATCTCAATAGGATCTTAATCTATTCCGCCGATGTATCGTCGGAATAGATTAAGTATGTCATGTATGTGTTAAGTACAATGTGTCTCGTTCGGTGATAAGAAGGAAGAGAACGTATAGCGTGAGTGATTCAACTACGGAGGGTTTTTTTAGTGTCGAGTTCCACCGCCAGAGGCGTGGCAGTAGAAGTGTTGAAGCGCCAAAGTTGGCGTGACAAATGTTATGGCCGGCAACACGTATGTGTTTGTGTATATGTCAATTGTCTCATGCTCATTTGTTTATTCGTTCATTTATTCACTCACTCATCTATTCTCTCACTTATTTATTCTCTCGTTCATGTTACAAAACTCTCGTTCATCTAACAAAATAAGTATTAACTGTAAAGTATGATCTTCAATTCATTCGAAAACATAATAATAGGTTAATGCTTTGTTTTTCGACAAAAAAGTGTAGCAGTTCAATACAATCAGTTCAACTATTTCGTTAATTTTAACGTAAAAGAGGTTATACAGGTAATATTTTACATATTTTTAAACAATCAAAATAATAACGCTCTCATTAATTCCCAATGGAGAAAATAAATTGCATTAATGAGTTTAACCGTCTATAACATCGTATAATTTTGACAAATATATATGTACATATATATATATATATATAATAAAATATATATTATAAATAATTTGAGATGTAATATATATAATAATTAAAATATAAGAGATATATAAACATATTCTAAGAATTTATATATAAATATATATTTATTATATATATATGTTTGTATATTTTTGAATTTGTTAAATCTTATTTACATTATCATACATTACAAAATTATTTATTAGAATGATGTAATAAATAATTTGTATATGAATAAGAAGTTTAAATACTTGTTAAAATCTGAATTATATATATCTTTTATATAGAATAATAATATTATCTTATATCCAAAATACTGAAGATAGTGTTGTGAATATTGTTGGCATCTATTTTGCTAACTTTTTGAAAAATTTAATCTTCACAGTATCTTGAATCAATTCGATATTTATCCAAAGTCAAAAATTCTTGAAACTCTTAAAAGTCTTGAATGTTTTAAATTTCTTGAAAGTTTTAAAAATTATTTAGTCTAGAAATCTTAAAAATTTTGAGTCTTGATAGTCTTAATAAAAATTTATTATAATAATTGCAAACCTATATGATCGTTTTAACATCTAACTAATTATAATCGAGTAATACATAATAATATTATTACTTTAACATGAATAAAACAGTAGTAAAAAATACAATAACAAAGATATTTATTGTATAATAATTCAAATATATTTTTATAATATATAAATCTCTCTAATTCCAAATATTAAATAGCACTTTAATGAAAACTAGTCTACGTTTATTTCTATGTCTATGAACAATTCATGTTAAAAGAATATAAATCGCAGCTATATGCATTGTTGATATTCCATGAAGATACATGTGAACTCTGTGATTCTCAATGATTCGTATTATCGTATTAGAACGTACTTATTCTTATTTATTACAACCTTGATATATTATAATCATAATGTAAAGTCATAGTGTTTCAAGAATTCAAAATTTTAAAGACATTCAGAACTTCCGTAATATTGCAAACTCAAGAATTGTAAAAATTACTGAACTCGAATAATGCTCGAAATGATTCAAAGTGATAATGTGTCACTAACTGTACAATAACTACTATATACAATAGAAGATTTGAAGGTCATCGTAAATTTTTTAAATAGAACTATGCATATTTGAATTCTTACAATTGTAGCTTTTTTGAAAATAATTTGAATGGAAAGAAAAATTGATGTGCTGGTTAACACATTGTTGACCGGCAATTTTTTTTTGAGAATTTATCTTATATCACCGGCTATTATTTCATAATTGAATGTGGAAGTAAAACAATATAAATAAACTTTCATAAATTTTATTCATTATGCAACTTTTAATATTTCTTTTTCGTATGATAAACAGCGTAACAGTCACCTATGTGTAATGGTACACAACAACTTTTACAAATATATCTAGTTTCGCTGCGTTTTTCTTTCGAATAGCATACTCTACACGCTTTAGTCGGATTTGTTTTTCTGCTAGTGACTATTTTTTCCAAGATGTGGTCTCTTATTTGTCCGGAAAGCCTGAAGGATGAATCATTATTAGGAGCTGTTTTAGAAATTTGAGAAGTGTCTGGTGCAATGGTGTATTCTTTTGAATCCACAGTTATTCATTCTCTAACTGAGCCGTTTATTTTGAAAGTGGCCTAAGTCCATTTATACTTAAATTGAGATATTTAAGGGTTTGCGTTTCAATGCAATTAAAAATATACGTACAGAATACCAATGAGTTATGCTGCTTAACTGTATCTAAAGGTGTTCAATTTACAGTTCCTATTAAAATAATGGCAATTATTAAGTGAATAATATGCGTTTTCTTACCAAGAATGGAGTTAGGCCACTTTTAAAATTAACAACCAGATTTGTTATAAAATTTGAAGGAACCGAAGTCCATTCAACATAATTTAAGATGCTTCAAATTGAGAAAAAACAATACTCATTTTATTTTATATACCTTTATAACACTTTAAAAACATAAATTATGCGATTCAAAACATTTTGTACAAACATAAATTACAAAACAATTTTCTACTCATCTACATTTTGTGTATGTGAAAGGGATTTAAAGAAATCATGATGTTCCGGTGGTATATATCGTAATAAGTCAATTATGTCCTTGAATTTTGCGGTTATAATTTGTCTTATATTTTTATACAGTGGTGTCAATACAATATTTTCGAACTTTCTTGGTCTACCCCGACGTGGTAATAAATTCAGGACTTTCAAATTTTCGTTCTCATTCATTGATGTCTTATAGAAAATTTTATACGGTTCATTTTTGACAAAACGCATCCAACATATTTTTAACCAGTTTATTGGTTCTCCGTTAGAATTCTTTACCCTTTTAAAAATTGCGTCTTCTAATAATTTTATTGATACAAAATCTTCTTGTCTCATTTCATGTACAATAAAGTTATTATCTTTCCGACACTTTTTGATAATATTGTAATAATCTCGGGAGACAAACTGTAAATTATTTTTTTTTTAATGCCATTTCTACCACACCAAAATCTCTATCATTTGATAAAAACGAATGTCCTAATACTAAAAATCAATGATAAATATCTTAATTTAAGTGTAAATGGACTTAGGCCACTTTCAAAATAAACGGCTCATTTACTACTTCCAATAGAAATTTCTTGTATCTTGTTTTATTTGTTGGCAGATAAGTATAGTACATTTTATATTCATTAAAGAAGGTACAGTTTATCAGAAAGAATGTTCATTTTTTTGGCCATTTTAAATTTTTTCGTAAAATACTGCTGTTCTTCAAATATTGATTAGCAAGATCTATCCCTTTCATGTGCTTATTGTACTGTAATATGCACGTAGGTTTAATTGTATCATCTATAGAATTTTTTGTTCGCTTTCCACTTGATTTCATCGAAGTATCATGAATAGTTGATATCATGCGTACCATTCTTTTATCCTTCCAAGCAATAAGAACAACAGGTCCCTACCGTAAAAAAGTCATTTCTCCTCTGCGTAGACTTTTGAATATTTCTATCAGAACTTTTGACAAGCCACAGTTTTCCCGTATGGTACCACACACTAGTGTTTCTTTTTGAGCAATAGTTCAGCTGTAGAAACGCTGTTATAATAATTTTCTTGGTATATGTGATGCCAATGACCAAGGTACAGTTCTAACGCAGACAATATAGATTCTTATAGCTTTTCGCTTCCTCCCAAATAGATTTCTAAGTTGCATATATATCCACTCTCACTTTTACAAAGCATTCTGATAAAAATTCCATATTTCGTTATTTTTGCCAGGTTATACATTTTAACCCTTTGCGGATTGAGCGCTCTTCACCATTTCGTTCCAGCTGGTCCGCACAGATTTCACTAGTTGCTTATCCGCTTGGTAGCGTTTACTTTGGAAAACATTTATGACCTTACTAACGTAACTTACTAATGATAAGACGTAAGATTGAGACATAGTGGGGTGAAACTTAATACAGAACACAAAGAGATGTCGAGTCACACTCGACATAGGATGCACCAGAATGAAAAGCGATGTCGAGTCACACTCGACATAGAACCGCAAAGGGTTTTAACCCTTCAGCTTTAGCTGAAGCATCCTCTGTATGGTATCATTGCTTCATCTAAAGCTAGCTCCTGTTTGGGTATGTATAAAGACTGAAATTTTTGAATGGTATAATCCAAAAGCAGCCTAATTTTGCAAGGTCTGTCTCCAGGAGATTTATGTTGTGTATTATCATTTAGATGAAAAAATGTAAGTATTTGCTCAAATCGCATTCTGGACATAGTTGTTCGAAATATTGGTGCTTCAACTAAAGGATTCATTGACCAATAATCTCTCCAATAAGATTTTCTGATTTAGCCCATTAATTCTGTAGAATGCCAGATTTCGTACTTTGCCAGTAACATATAAATTCTATAAAAAAATGTTTCTTACTTACTTAGTTAAACTAAATTATGGAGCAAATGTAGTGGTAAACAAAACTTTTTTTTAAAGTCATTTTTTTCTGAGATATCAAGGTCATCGTTATTTTCTTTAAATGGAATGCCTAATTTTTTATTTTAAATTCTAATAAAGCATCAAAGTCTGCATAAAAAACTATCATACTATGTGGGGCCTAAAATGAATAATTGCATGCTTGATGTTACAACAAAAAAAAAAGATATATTAATTATTCTCGATGAAAGAAGATAGAGGGAATAGAAGGGATTGTAAAGAGATCACTAATCATTATTTTTTTTAAGTGATTACATATAAAATGTCTATTTTGTTCATTTCTTTTTTTGGTTTTCCTAAAATCGGCATCGAAGATTTGTTTTTTTTTCTTTTACAAATACACATATATACGTATAAATAAATAAAAATAGCTCAGTTTTCTTTGTATTTCGTAAATTTTTTTTTAAGAAATTGATAATTAAATATGTATAAGAATTTTATAAAGAGTGTGACTGTAGTAATGTTACGAAGAACGAGGATTGAATTTAAACAAACAACAAAAAAGGAAAAAGAAAAAAAATGATCATAATGATATAATAATATTACAATTTATAATGCAAATGAGATATAATAATCATAGCAATTTAGGCTTACTTTTTTTTTCTCTATCTTTTTTACTAGAATTTTTATTTTAATTGTTTTTTTTTTTAAACCCTGACTTAATACAAAATAGATCATGTGGTCCGTAATATCATATGAGTTTGATATGCCTGCTTTATATTTGGTCTTTGTCCTTGTCGTGAAACATTCTATCGCTATTCGATTGTTTATATTATTGGACCTATGCCCCACTCTTGCTTACATCCAATACTCTCGCACATACTTGAAATTTATCTCACTCGCTTCTCACACACCACATAAATGGTATTTGATTTAATTGTTATACAGGTACATGTAAAATTACATGCTCCTCCTTATTACGGTTACAAATATATCGTGCAATAATTCATCGTTAAATTATTTAATATCTTTTAACGTGCTCATATAATTGTCTTGTCTTATAATGAGAAAAATAATCATTTTCATATTTTTTTTTTTAACACACACACACTCCGAACGTAATCATCTTTACAGGCCCGGCGTGACCTTTTGCGGGGCCGGGTTCAAAAATTTTTCGGGGCCTGAATACACATTTAAATCCTACACTTAAATTTTGCAACGAGGAATTATTTATTTACAAATGCTGTTATATAGTATTATATATTTTGTATAAGATGAATATCAAATAATAATACAATTTAATAATAATATTAAATAATTTTTCTCATTTTTTTTCGACGCCAAATCTTTGATGACATCATCAAAATCTGTTGAATTTGTTACTTCACTTTCTATTGACAGAATAGCCAGAGATGAAAATCTTTCTTGGCTTATCAATGATCGCAGATAATTTTTTATTAGTTCCAACCACGAGAAACTACGTTCTGCCGAAGCCACGGTTATTGACGTCGTTGACATAATTTGTAATGATATTAAATTTGGATATGTTTCCGAGAGATTGTTCTTTACAATGTAATTCATCTAAAGCCGAATAATTGGTTTGCGTTATTTGATCCGGAACATCTTAATTTCTTCAAACATTTCAGTTCCGTCGAAATGATTTTTTTCACTCCTTTAAATTGAATTATTGCTACTAAAAAAATGTCTTGCATCTGTTAATGGTATTATTATTCTGTAAAAAGTTAATTAAAATCGGTGTTTTTTAATTGGGTAATTTTCATAGAAAATTAAAAAAAAAAAGAAGCTCGGAGCGAACGCGCTGAACTTGCCTTGCGCCGGCCCTGCATCTTTACAACCCATCTACGTATATTCTTTGTCTTTTTATTCGACGTTGCTAACAAAAGAAAACAAATTTTCGCTTTTATAATTTTTATATTTCAATTAAATTAACCTGTTTGTTGCGAGAGAAGTTACTATTTTTCTTTTAAAATCTATTATTTAACTTGCAAATATAACTTTAAGAAACTTTTTTCATTAACAAGGGGACCTTACACTGGGACCCCCCACAGATCTTAATGAGCTTTGGTATATTAGTAGTATACTTTTAGGATGTTATCGTGGTAAAGGGTTTTTTCAAAATGTGCAGCCATTTTTGAGAAAGAAGGTTTTAAAGTTTTGATTTTTGTTGTATATATGTTTATATTATCTTAATTTCGACTGTCTACTAAGTGGCGTCAGTAGCGTCAGTAGTAGCATTCTTGCTTCTCGTACCGTTAATCAGTGTTCGATCCTTCGTGGGGGAAGTTTTTTTTAATAATTTTTTTCTATCTGTTTTCTAATTTTTTTTTCATATTTCTTAATTTTTAAATATATGCAGGAAAGAGAAAATTATTTATTATAAAAAAATTAGAAATAATAAATTTTTTAACATCCCCTTGTAAGAAAAAAAAATCGAGCATTGCTCGCGCATGCGGTTTGGCAGCTCGCGCGTTTCTTTTTTTTTCTTCCCGGCAGCGATTTTTACATTCAATTCATCTCGTAAAACGGCAACGCGAACACGTGTTTTCAAGAAGTCATTTTCTTCGTGGTTTTTCCCAACGGTTCTCGCCATTTTGGATTATCCGCGTATAATAGTTTGTTCATTTAAGAATTCGGTCTACTTTTTTTTTGCTTGTGCAAGATAGTTCACATTAAAAAAAAAATCTTCAGGTAACTATTCTATTCTGTGCCAGTCAGCAGCTAGAACCTGCAAATACAGCCGCCACTCAGTTCGAGATCAGGTAAGCGATTATTACATTTACTGCTCACCTGCGATGAGAACGAATCAACGATTCTTTTCTCATCGATGGCGAGATGATTTAGCCTTCTCACCTACACTTTTGCATTCATACTGATTTTCGCAGAAATAAATTTACGATTTATTTCCATTCATCTCTGTTCTTTTCTGTGTTTTGTTATTAAAACATCTCCATCACCACTTCTCATCGTCAGGATTCGTCAACATTTGGTTCTTCAGGCCGAGTCGGATTGATAAGTTTGCGAATAATTGTGAAAACCAGTAAAAAATAATGTCTGCGCATTTGTAAAATCTCATTTTAAACATCTTACGTGTTTTCCTTAACCCTTGTTCTCTTTTTGCGTCGTAGTTATCGGTCGTCCTTCCTCGCGAGGTAAAGTTCAACCTTTACGCGTATATTGTTGTGATAATACGACGCGTTTCAACTTTTTCGCGCGTTCGGGAAGATCCAGGGGTGCTTAACCCTTTGCACTCGAGGGCTCCGCTATGGAGACAATAAAAAAAAAAACTGAAGCAAATTCAATTTAGTCTACAACATACCAACTATGACTTTTCTTTTAATACGCATATATCATTTATTTATAATATGTGAATATGATTTTTCTATTGAAATTACTTTGAGTTGCTGGTAATATGAATGAATAAAAAAACTTCTAGAGCAAAGAGTTAACACGTTGAGCACCACACAAATTCTTAAAGAAATTCCAGTCAGGCCACGCGCGTTATTTACTATTGAAAAAAGACGTCGGCGACTGACATTCAACTGTTTTTTCAATAGTAAATAACGCGCGTAGTGGCCTGACTGGAATTTCCTTAAGGGGGGAAATACGTGTAAAACGATGTTTTCATTACGATTTTCATGAATTTTTTTAACGTATTAAAAATTTATGTTATTTATTAATATTATAAAGTCATATTACACATATATTTGAGAACATATTCCAAAATTTTTAAAGATTTATCTCAAAAACTAGCGGAGATATCAGCTTTCACGCATTTTAGGTTTCTATCCGACTGAGCAGTTTGTGTACATCTTGGAAGCCACAATTTTGATCAGAAATCAATTACAAAGAAAAATTACTTTTTTTATATGTGTATCTTCTATTTGAACCTCATTTCCCTAGAAAAAATGAAAATTTGTATTTTTTAGAGGGGTGTGAACATAAAGCATGATTTTTTACTGTTTTTTCATATATTGTTCATTATTAAAAAAAATACTTTAAACAAAGATATCGCTTATGATTTATGTTCAAATAGAGCGTAATTATATAAAGAAACTATATTCTAAATTTCAAAATGATTGGTTAATAACTTTGTAAGCTAGAGTGTACACAAATCCGAAAAAAGTCGTTTCGAGAAAAACGCGTTTGAAAAAAGCTCGACCGTTTCGTATTACATGCCACGCGTTCCGACACTTGAACGACGGGCGATCACTTAATCGTTTATAATTTTTGAATGACTTGGATTTTTGACTTGAAATTTTATGACTATATTTTTTAATAATTTTACAAGCGATTTATAAAAAAAACAAAAATTAAATTTTTTGAAGCCTCTACACGTATTTCCCCCCCATCTTAAGAATTTGCGTGGTGCTCAACATGTTAACTGTTTAGTAGTTTCTCTCATGGTCAGTAGTACTCAATTGTTCTAAAAAATAATCGTTTTGTGCATGAGGTGTCTCGCGTGTTGCGTTCCGCTCACGGATTGTTTAAATTGCGCGCTTTTGTCTTCGGAATTTTTCGGAATTTTTCGGGCTATGTCGTCGATTCGTTCGGTCGAGCAACCCTCTACCACATCATTAGGAACCTATCTAGTGGTGCTTCCAAAGGAGGGGGAAAACTCACGAGGCTTGGCGCGAACAGTCTCGTCCGCACGATGTCAAGAAAATTTGACCTGAAGGATTTGGTAACGTCACTTGACTTTGCAGTCGTTAGTTCATCTATTCAGCCAATTGCAATCGGCTCAACATTATTTACTGCTTTCGCTAAGCTCAACGCAACAATAACGTCTCTACAAGTTCGTTTATTGGTGGATTTGGGCTCAAAGCTCACCTTTATATCGGAACATATTTCATAAGCAATCGTATCGTCTGAAGTGGCACAGATTTTTGATCCACTAGGGTTCATATTACTAATCACGGTTCGCTCGAAGATGTTCCTTTAAGATTTTGGCTGCACAAACAAATTAGAGGCACAAATTTCGTTGGTGCAGATGTTGCTCTCCGATAATTGTTTAGACGAGAACATCAACTCATCGTCCCAGTTCTCTCTCAAGGTCACAGCCCAGTGAAGAGTTCAACCCACCAGTTAGCAACGCATACGGGCGGTAAATGGGAAGCTGTTGTGAAATCGATCAAATTTCATGTAACACTAAACGTATCGGTATTTTACATCTACTTGTTCTTACCATGAGGAATTATTTGACTCCTTATAAAATAAACGTTGATTTTCAGAAAGAAATTTCAAATTTATTGAAGGAAATAATTTGCAACATGATTTTTGATTTCTAATAAAATAATCAAAAACAAATTCTTTTTTCTATATACAAAAAACATTTCCCGCAGACAATTAATCTTTTACAAATTATACAAGTTTGAGTTGTTTTATTGCCTGTATACAATCTTATTTGACGTTTTTTTCATGATTGCAAGTTATTGTTGGAGCTGCTTGATGTTTCTTTTCGTTAATTTTCCTTCTATGCCAAACAGTTCCATCACGAACCGTTACACTGTCTTTAACATTCTGCTCATCATCATTTTCAGAATTCGATAAAAATCTTCGGCGCTTTTGTCCTTTACGGATATTCAAAACATTTTCATCTTCATCGTCAAACACATCATCATGCTGATTTTCCTCGTTGTCTGGAAAATCATTTCGACATTCACTTTGCTCATCTTCTGGTATAGAATTTCCCCCGCTTGAACTCGCTTCACTTATTTTTCGAATTCTTTTCAATAACCTTCTCACTGATCGTGCGGACATATTCAGGGTTGCAGTACAACACAAGGCCAATTGAATGTAACGAAAAATTGTCGTGTATTATCACGACTTGCCGAACTGTATTTCTTATAGGCTCTAATCTTTACATGAGAAGCCTATCTGAGTTTAGAACTAAGGTTCCAGTTAAAGAACTGCCGAAAATGACGTAACTTCCTACTTAATTAAATAATTAACGAGTTTGCAAAGCACGCAACTGGAAACATTGCACGTTCTAACTTAATAATATCCTTATATAATTAATATAAATAATTAATAATAATAAATAATATAACTTAATAATATTATAAAATAAATACTTAACAGAATGTGTCCATGTGTCTATTGTGTAAAAGGAGGTCAGTACTCACTCGACATTTCCAAGTAATTTTGTTTGGTTGCTTCGTTTATATTTATATAATGTTTTATTTGAAGGATTTTGTACGTTTAACATCTTTTATTTTGTTATTTGAAGTTTACTTTTTTAATTCATAAAATAATTGTGTTTTTTACGTGATCGAATAAGATCAATTTTCTTTTTCCGAAATTAATATTATCGATCGATTAACATTGTTGAAAACAAAAAAAAAAGAATCGTACAAGTTGAGGAATATTTATTTCGTCGATACGAGGAATCCCACCATTCATATTTTATACTTTATCGATCTAACGCGGGTCTAAAGAAAAAAAATGACTAGAACGTTGATTGACAATGAGTAAAATATCAGGTCGAGTCATAAGTAACTTCCGTTTCTTTATCATATATTTATTTTGCTCTCATTAAATACAAAAATTACATTAATTTATTCCGTATTCACCACCGTTATCTATAACCTTCTCCCATCTTCCTGGCAGTTTATAAATTCCTTCCTTGTAAAATGTGGCTTGTTTGGACTGGAAAAAGTTTTCGACAGCCTGCGTGATTTGCTCTTCAGAATTGAAAGTTTTTCCATTCAACAAATTTTGTAGGGAACAGAAAAGGTGGTAGTCTGTCGGGGCAAGATCCGGGGAGTAAGGAGGATGTGCTAAAACAGACCATCCAAGCTCAAGAATTTTGTCTTGAGTCACCTTTGCTGTATGTGGTCGCGCATTGTCGTGCAGAAGGATAACATTTTTGCAATTGACGATTCCCTAATTTCTCCAGGTAGCGGATAACGGTTGATTGCGATGTATTCAACCTTTCTGCTATACATCTTGTCGATTGACGTGGATTTTGCTCCAATACTGCCTTTAAAAAGTTGTCGTCGAAGTCGGAAGGACGTCCCGCCCTCGGTTCATCTTTTAAAGTCATATCTCCAGAACGGAATTTTACGAACAAATTTCTAACTGCCCGATCAGTTATCAATCCTTCACCATACACTCTGCATATTTTTTCAGCTGTCGCCTTAGCACTATTGCCTTGTTTAAATTCCCAAAGCATCACACGACGAATATGTACTTTTTGGCTCTCCATTTCAGAGGATAAAGAAGCAGTTTATTTTAACGTGTATCATACAAAGTTGTCGACAAAAGACTAACGGAAACCTCGTGTAACTATTGAAATCAAAAACTCATTGTATTGGTAACTCATAGCGGGTAAATTCGAATAATAGATTCTACATAGCTGCGTCGGAAGTTACTTATGACTCGACCTAATATCTTAATTTATTGTTCTTATCTTCTAAACTATTTTATTTTTTCAGAAGGATGGAAGGTACTTTGCAAGAGTTAAAAAAGTTCTATGAACTACCAGTATTAGAGTTAGTTTATAATAATATATTTATTTAATTAAGTATATTATACGTTATTAATTTTTGTAATAACATTGCTTTCCTTTCAAATCAGATATTGTAAATACAGGAACTTGAAACTTACGAAAGTAAAATGTGGTGCTGTTCAATTGGATAAATGTACGGATGTTATGGAATGTGCAAAAATTCTACAAAATATAATAGAAGAACCCTTATTTTCTAATCATTATGCAATGTTGTGCGGTATTCCAAAATTGCCACCGAAAGGTAAGTATCAAGGAAGTAAATTAACTTTTACTACAATATTCTATTCTAATTATTGTTTTTTTTTTTTTTTTTTTTTTTTTTTTTTCAGTACAAATTTTACCTCTTGAGCAAAAATTATACGAAGAAGATAATCCTTATCTTATAAATATTAATATAAAAGTGACTTTAAAGGAAAAATCTAATTACATATCGCTTAGACATACCTCGAACAATTGTATTCTCGATAGAGCCTTATCTGTCAGGGAAATATACGATAACATGATAAAAACCAGAGTGAATAAATTTGATACACCCGAAATCGATCCGAGAACTTTGGATCATTTAATTCCTATTTTGAAAGAATTTCAAAAAAATCATAAAAAATACTTATACAAGGAACATTTAGATAAATTTCTAAATAAGAACAATATAGGTGAATTTAGAAACAGTGGAAAACAATCGAGCAACAAAATTGATGACATTGAAATAAACGTTAAAAAAATGAATAATTTTTTTTATCATATGTTAAGAAGAGTAGTGCCAATTAAACTATTTGGTACCGTTACAAACCTAAGAATTATTACTAAGTTGATCTATGGAATTCTTAACAGTGCAAGATTTCAGCCGATATTTTTGAAAAACTACATTAGTAGACTGAACGTAAGATTTCTTCGTTCTTTTAATCATTTTAATTGTTGTTTCAACCATGTACAAATACTCAGATTCTATATATTTTATGTTTCAGATTGAGAAAATTGAATGGTTAGAATTTATTAAAGACAAATCCGTCAAATGGATCGTCATTAGTAAACTAATTATCTGGTTCCTTACCAAATATTTGTATTACATTATTAATAGGCTTTTCTTTTGGACAGTACATCCTGCAGCTATTGGCAAAAGGTTGTTCATCAAAAGTGGGAAATGGAAAGTTATAAAAAAAAATTTTGTTAGAGATAAAATCCGTAGTTATGTTTTGATTGATACGTATGAGAACAATTTAATTTCTCCGAAATGCGAGTTCAAACTTTTCTTAAAGTACTCTGGCATAAGGCCAATAGCGAAAACTAGGTATTACATTGTTTATTTTATTTTATTTTTTTTTTTGACGTTTTCCATTATTTCGTATCTTTACGAATCATTTTTTTACTCACAGTTATAGTGCGAAAGAAAAAACACATATGATGATGTTATTGAAATTCTTGAGTCAATTGTGTATCAAGGAATACGGAATTGCAACAATGAGCGAATTTCATAACAAATTTAAAACTATTGCTCGTGAAAGACATAATTCTGGCAGTGAGTATAAAAAAACGTGGCTAGTATCTTGTGACATAAATGATGCTTTTGGTTCAATAAGATTAGGTAAAATTATATAATTATATAGCTATTATTTATATTACGAATTAATTACGAGCATTATTAATAACGAACAGTAACAGGCAAGCAGTAATAAAATTGTTATAAATTTATTTATTTATAAATTTGGCAGAGCAACACATTTTTTACTTTTTTAATGTTTTTAAAATTATTTATAAATTTGTTATAGATTTATTTATTATTATATTTGTTAACCACTTATAAAAACACAATTCTGACATTGTAATTTATTACTGACTAATTTTATTTGTCGTTATTCATAATGCTGCTCATATTTTTACACATTGCATACGGATGACGAGATATCTAGTTTTTTTCATGTTTTTTTAACAAATGGTTAACGAAAAAAATTGAATGTCGATATTCTGAAAACGTAATAAAATAATAATCAGTCGATCATTATAGCCATTAACATCGGTAGCACTGTATCGTACTTCATAAAGTGTAGTACAGCATTTTGTTATTTCAAAAATCGCGTTTTAATTTATAAGAAAACTGCTTTTTAAAAATCATTTATATTTTCAATCTTTTAATGATAATTTATAATAAGAATTATTTTATGAAATAGGCTTCTAATTCTAAAATAATAGCAAAATGAGATATAAAAGTAAAGAAAATGAAAATCAAAGTGAATTGTTGTCTGATGATTTATCGGATGCACCAAATAACACTTTAGACGAAAATGAACTCACTGATGATAGCAACATTCTTGAATCTTGAGTGATGTTATTAAACATAGTAGAGCCACCGTACGCAATGTTTTAATTATTACAGTCTATTACAACATATATTATGATTGTCTATTTACTTTTTAATCCATTTTTTCAGATAAATTAAATAATATAATTAAAATATTATGCAAAGATCTTCCTGATGTACTGTTTCTTAAGTGGGTGATATGCGTGCCTATTAAAAGCAGAACTGGAGATGCAAGATATGAACAATATTTTGCTGCGCTACCTGTAGCACTACCAGTTGGGACAATTTTTTCTCTTTCAAATATAGAAAAAATTGGTAATCATCCTACCTATATGATGAAGAAGCAATTGTTAAATGATATTAGGAAGTGCATATTTGGCCAGAAAGTATGTACTAACAAATTTGTCTACATTTATATGTAATACTACAACTAATTATAATTTACTTTTATAGGTAACAATAAAGGAAAAAGAATATATTGTAGCTAAAGGTATTCTACAGGGTACAATTCTTTCAAATGTATTTTCTAATATATATTATAATTATGTATATCATCAGAAATTGTCTGAATTTATGAATTCCGGTTTATTATTTCGATATGTAGATGATACATTATATCTTAGTGAAAACAGAGAGTCTGCTGAAAAGTAAAAAATATATTTAATTTAATTAATAATAATATCTTAAGGTTATATATTACTATTATATATATATACATATATTATTTCTTCTTTTTTATAGGTTTTTGAAAATAATAAGCGAAGGATTTCCCGAGTATAATTGCAGCTTCAAACGATCTAAAATACAGACTAATTTGCCTGATCAAAAAGTTCCTACTACGAATGAAATAAACTTTTTAGGATACAGTATAAATTGTAATAGTTTAGAATCCTTACCATATTTCAAAAATGCTCATCCTTCTTATTTGTTTTCACTTGCTATGAGAAATAAGATAGGCAAAAGTGCTGTTTTGTAAGTCTCTTACTAATTATCTTTTAAAAAGTAACACTTTAAAATTATTAAACAGAGTTTTTTAATGAATTATTTTTTCTTTTTATAGAATGTTCAAAGAGAGAATTATTAATTGCTCGTATCTTAGATTATCAAAAATTATATTACACAATCCAAATACTTCTGAACGTCGTTTGATACATTTTATACGGAAAATATCAATTATGCAAGCATGGCGAGCTTTTACGTATATTTCAAAACTATTTGGAAATTTACGTACATTATACAGAGATTATCAAGAAATTTTTCTTATTATTAAAGAAAGTAATGAGAAAATTGTATTAACTTTTCTAAGGTATTATACGGAAGGTATGTTGCAATAATTCAATTATAAATATCACAAAATATAAAGAGATATAGATATTTTTAATTTATTTCTTGTATATTTTGTTATCTTACAGATATAGCAAATAAAAGTGATTTTGATGCGAACGAAATAAAAAATAAAATATTTATGTTTTTGTGGAGTGGATACAGGCACGTATTTTCCAATAATAAAGTTATGCAAAACTTATTTGGTAAAGGTATCAGAGAGGAAATCAATAAACACAAGAAAATCCTTAACATACTAAAATATAAGCAAATCACTAGAATAAGTAAGTTATATCTTCATAAATATAGGAAGTATATTTCTATAAATTAAATATATATATATATATATAAAACATTGATTTTTTAACTTTTTTAATAAAATGTTATTATTAAATTTCATAATTAATTATTGCTTAATACCATTTTCGACATGCTTTTTTGTATGTGCTATGCTCAATGTTACGCACAATAAACTGTTTTGTATATTTATACTTTACCGACCGCTAGCCTATTAATAGGCTTTTTTTAGCATCTACACTTACCCATTTATTAATCAGCTTTTTGTCGTCGACCGATAGCTTATGGCGATGAACAGTCATTATCATTACATGAGCAGTAATTTGTTATTAGAATCTTATTAATACTTTATTAAAATCTGTTATTAGAATCTGTTAGTAGAATCTGCTGAGCGATCGGTCGGACGTGCGTATGTTGTTGAAATTCAAGCGGTCGGTAAAGTGTTAAAGAAATATATACAATATTTTTAGTACTATATATTATATTTTATATATATATTACATATATATTTTTTTTTATTTTATATATATTTTATTTTTATTTTTATACAATCTCTTTTCCTCTCGTTAACCTTTTCGGCACAAGTGCCGTATATTATTCGGCATCCACGAGATGATCTGTGGTGGGTACGACGAGCGCGGCACATATGTGTCGTTCACGTGTATAGTTTTATAAATATATAAATACTTATATTACCTATAATTTTGTTAAACTTTTCATATATTAAAAATGTAAATTATACTTGTCATGTTAAAGCAACGATTGTTTTATTCAGCATAGTTATTATTTTAAGACTTACGAAAATGTATATACAAAAATCACGCGCACTGTGCATACTTCTGACGTGCGTTTCCATTCAGTGTTAATACTTCGGCGGATTGGATTGCCAAAGCGAAAGGATTAAGGCTAAAAATAATACTTGTTGGAAAAAATATTGTGTTATTAAGTATAGTTCTTATTTAACGCTTAAGGGGAGGTAGGGTTAATTCGGTCGAAAAATGGCATATTTTTATGAATTTTTATTGAAGAAATTGGTAATATAAATGATGTTATTCCAATAGGGTATTGTCAAGTCACATTTCAAGAATACTCTGTGAAATTTTCGTGAAAAAATATAAAGATTTGAGCCAGTGGCAGCAACTTTTGTCAGGCGCCGCGAAAAAAACGTGTTTTGCGGTGGACATCAGAACTCAAGACTGGATCATCGAAAACAAAAAAACCCAAGCTATTCTATTAGTTTATAAGTTTATCTAGGTAGTCCTGTCGAGACAAAAATTTTTTTTTAATTTTTGGATTTTTGGTAGCACTCTAAAGTCAAAAACCCGATTTTCGACCAAAAAATCAACATTTGAGCCCGTATAAAAAATACTTAAAATTAAAAAGACAAAAAAAACTCGACAGCGTTACCTCGCTAAATATGTGTAGAAAAAGTGTGCAAAAAATCAAATCGATCGGTTCAGTAGATTTTGAGTGACAGTGTCCACCGACTTTTAAAAAGCAAGTTGTGGGAAAATCGATATAAAATTTGACATTGAGAAATTTCAAAATTCATCATAAATAAGGAGGTATTTCTTTTTTACGTCCATAGAGTCGTCAATGCCGGGTCTGTACATTATGAAAATGTTATCAGAGGTGTCCAGAATACGTTGCTGCTCTTGTCTATGTCTAACCCGACCTTCTTTGCTTTGAAACGTAGTTTTGATTTCAGCTCGATTAATACTTTTTATGTAATATGAAGCATACTAAAAGTGCTTTATCTCCGTTAATTTTTTCTCAGATCGACTTGAAATTCACAGAATATTTCTGAAATATGATACCTTCGCCTCAAAAAGTTTCAAAAAATCGAAAAAAAAAAAATTAAATACCCTGCCCCCCCAAACCCCCCCTTAAGAAAATCTTCGTACAAAAGAGGACTGACCATGTGCTATGTGTGCATTTTCGGCGCGACACCCGGTATAGTGCGCTCGTATCAACTATTGAAAATATATTGAAAATATATTTTTGTAAGATCAATGCAGATCTTGTAAATACATTTATTAATAGATCAATAAATTTTGCTTAATCGTCAAAAACTTTTTAGATATTAGTAGATAAGAAGATCAGAAGAAGAAGGAAACTGCAACTATGTAATCTGGGGTTATATGAAGTATTATATAAATGTAAATATATATATATATATATGTTGTTGTTAATTTCTTTAAAGAAAGTAAGTGATTTGATTAAATCCTTTATTTGTTTTAATGAAAAGAGATAAAATAATACTTTGTAGATATTAAAAGTATTTATTTAGTAAACTATGCATTATTAAAAAAAGTCCCTAGAACTTGTTGCCAACAGTCGTAAGTTAATTATCTTGTGGGTTATCCCCACATACTCTCGCTTTCTTTCATTTCTGCTGTTTTCACTAGTACCACATGAGAGAGAATAAGATTTGCGTCAGAGTGTAAATAATGTTAATGAGTAATTAAGAAACACCACGTGCTTGATCAAATTGTGTATAACCTCAGTTTAATTACTATTGGATCTTTGAAAGTTCGTGGAATAAATTTGATTGGTATAAAAATAGTTATAACAACAGAGAGAGGTATATTTGTAATAATAATAATTGTACATAAATTATTATATAACAATTGTACGTAAATTGTATATATATATTAGTTATATTGTTCATCGAACTAATTAACGCGTGTACGTTTTTCGCATGAGAAAAGAGAATAATAAATAAATAAATAAAAGAATAAATTATAAATAAATAAATAAAAAATAAAATAAGAGAATAATAAATTAATAAATAAAAGAATAAATTATAAATAAATAAATAAAAAATAAAAAATAAGAGAATAATAAATAAATAAATAAAAGAATAAATTATAAATAAATAAATAAAAAATATAAAATAAGAGAATAATAAATAAATAAATAAAAGAATAAATTATAAATAAATAAATAAAAAATAAAATAAGAAAATTATAAATTGATATTTTATTTATTATATTTAATTTATTATTATTATTTATATCTTTTCTTTTTCCAACAGGGATCAAATTCTGCAAAGACAGCATCAGATCCAGTACCTCAAGATAATCTTGAGTTCGGAAACTAACCGATTCTGATTGAGTCAAGAGTACGACTGATATTCCCCCTAGCGAGAATTAGACAAATTAGTAAATTGTTCTATCGCAATTTAACAATTCCCCCTCTCTCTAGTAATTGAAACTAGAGTTCCCTATTCGTTTAAATATTTTTAAACAGACGTTGAGAGGTCTCAAGAGAATACATCTTAAATCAAAGTTTCTTTAGAATCTCGAAAACAAAGAAACGTACAAAGAAACCAGTGAGTCTTTATCCATTTACCATTGAGTTAAATTATATATTTCGAGGAACAATTATATTTCATTGTAATTCAAGTGCTTTTTTTAATAATACTTCTAACGTTTTTGTGTTAACGTAATCGATTTTGTTTTAATATAACGAATTAATTTAAATAATAATTAGAAAAAAAATAACAACAAGTTTTGGTAAGTTATTAGTCAACAAAATTATCATTCTGTTTATGCATATATGTTTGTAAATATCTTAAATAAGATTTATTATTTGTCTTACAGCTTTAAAAGGAGAGTATTATATAATTATATATATATATATATATACTATAATATAATTGTTCAAGAATTTGAAGCAAGATGAGTGATAAAGAATTCGCTACTTGTCCTTACGATTCTAGTCATCGCATTCATAAGACTCGAATGGCAAGACATTTAATAAAATGTAAAGTTAACCATCCTAATACGCATAAGCAAACTTGTCCTTATAACAAACTACATTTACTGGATCCGCATCAATACAAGTATCATCTAACTGTATGCGAAGACCGTAAAAACTTTGAAAATATTGTTTACGAAACGGACAATACAATGTTAAATACTTCATTCACAGAAACTGTAAATACAAGTTCACAATCTTCAGAAAATTGGGACAATTCAGAAAATGTAGTATCTTACCATTCGTATCTTGCTTGTAATGGTGTGACCAATCCAGTTACTCGACGTCAAAATTTTGTAGATAAAGACAAATTTTAAAAAAAGATTAATCTACATCGAAAAGAATTGCTTGCAAGAAAAGCTTGCAAAACATTACGCAAAACATTACATGACTTTTACAAAATTGGAACGAGTTAGGACCTTTGATATCTTATTTTTCACATCTTTTTGCTCAAAAGATGGCCAGCTCAATCGTATTACATGCATTTTTGCAAAATAGAAGATCATCTTTAAAGGAAACATTTCCAAAAAGATGAAAAGTTAAATGAACAAAGACCTTTGACATAACAGACCAGTCCAGTTGTTTCGTATTCATTTTTACAGATTGAAAGATTACGATAGAACAAAATTTTTATCAAACTATAACTGTGACTAGGAAGTAAAAGGGAAGTAAAAACTTCTTCTTTTACTTCTTTATTTAAGACTGTGTGTTATCTAGATGTGTTAAGCTAATAAACAAAAATTAAAATTTTCTTATAAAATTTTGTAAATAATTTCTTCACTCTTTACGTAATTTCTTCAGATAAAAAAAGGTATTAATTATAATAATGTAAAAAGTAGCATTATTGATGGAGTTCTATTTTTATATCGTATAATTGTTAAAATAATTTTAGATCTTTAAGGATTTGTGAATTTTTGTATAATTAAGCCTAATTTTTATTGAATACTTTTAAATTTAAGCAATTTTTTGTTAGTTTATTTTTACTGGAGTTATAGTTTTTTTTTCACAGATTACTGACATGAGTTTGACTTGAAATTTTAAAATTACACCTTAAACTCTGGTTCAACTAATGGTGAACACTGTTTTTTATGATTTGGACATTCTACTTCGAGCTTATGTTTTCGACAGAATTACGACGAAAAATAATTACAAAAAATCGAAACCTTTGAGAAAATAGAAAACTATCCCACCAAGGTTAACTAAGAGTGGAAGGGAGAGATTGTTTAAGTAGTTTCTAATAAGATAATGCGTTTAACTATAACATATATATAAATCTGATTAAAATTTATAATAATACATTTATATTTTTAAGATATATTAATATTGAACAAAATCAAAAAGATAAAAAATAGTAGGATTTTACTTAAGTAGTTTCTAATAAGATAATGCGTTTAACTATAACATATATATAAATCTGATTAAAATTTATAATAATACATTTATATTTTTAAGATATATTAACATTGAACAAAATCAAAAAGATAAAAAATAGTAGGATTTTACACCGAATACAATATCGAATTATTATAACATTATAATGAAAATGTTACGTAATTTAGAACAATTTCCAATTGTGAAGTGATAATTGAGCATACAATACAGTACAAACAATAATACATAATTAGAAAAATATTTCTATTATATTTATTCGAAATTTATATTAATTTGATTCTATGTAATTGTTATTATTATTGTGAAATAACTTAAAATAATTTTAGAAAATTATAAGCGATTGAGCTTAAGTACAAAAGTTAAAAGTATGTATATTTATATAAATAAATAGATAATTTCTTTAAAATAAATTTGTCACTATTTCTTAATTTTTTTTCGTTTATTTTCTTACTTTTTTGTTTTCTTTTGTTTAATACAGACCTGTTACTGAAATTTTCCATTTTATAATAGATGTTAAAATAAATACAAGAGACTAATTATATTTTAATACATATATATACCTATGCGTGTAAAATAAGTTTTGTAAAATCAGTTACTATTCAACAGAAAATGACCCACACTATCACCAAGGCTATTAACAAGAAAAATTTATATTCTAGTTGAAGAGAAAACCTAGAAAGATATATCCAGAAAAGTTTGACGAAACTCTTAAATGTCTATATTTCAAGTACACCTCAGTTAAAGTATTAAGGGTTTGTATTAAAAGTATCATTTTTTTGTTAGTGGTATTATTTGTAAACTTTATTGTAACTTTTATTTTTATTAAAAGCTATATATTCATTATGTATATATTTGTCTTTATTTCATTTCTCATCTCCCTATCTTACAAATTATTTAGCGTGGAATTATGAATTTCTGCAATATTAACACTTCTTAAAATCAAATCCTTTTGTAGCGGCCCACATACTGTTAATTATAAAGCAAACTAACTACAAAGTTAATGAAGACATGACCCTTAATTATTGTCTTTTGGAACGCCAATGACCTAATGCAACGGAATCTTCTTTAAAAAATCATGACGTTCAAATAATGTCGATACCTGAGACAAACTTTACAGATAAGCAATAGTTAGTGACTCACTCTGAATATTTAATATTTCTTTAATGACTTTTCCAATTTTTCTTTTAACTTTCTTTTGAAATCGTATACCGTGAGAGTAGAAAGTTATTCGTACATCAATCAATTTTAATCATAGATTTAAGAAATTCTTGTTCATTAACATATTTCTTGTAAACAAGGAATATGAAAATATTTTCCGAAATCGGTAGAATAAATAGCAAATAGCAATTAATAGTTTACATATATAATTAACAGAATAATTAAAGAAAACAAATGATCTCAGCTGGAAAAAAATAAATATAAATAAATACTTAAATTTGAACCTGCCACTATAAATGGCTTGATTTCATGTTTATCGAACAAAGAGATTTTCAGTTAAAGATGACTGCAGTGTGAAAAATCCTCACGTACAATAGCATCTTTCCATCGCTAGTCCTATTAAAAAATACCGTTTTTCTATTGCGTCGTAAATCGTCAAGCTTCCTTGACATTATTTGTCCAGATCTTCTTTTACTACTATACAGATGTTTTTTCTTCCATTTATCCTTGCTGGTAGGTGTGCTCAAACTTAACCCCTCCCCTTTTAGTACTTGGAGAGCTTTCCCTCCTGTATTCAGAAGTTTCGGTTTAGAGGGGTTAATGTTATTATCGTCGTATGTCAGTTGAGGACATTAAGCAAAGTCATTTTATTTTCAATGATTTTACAAAAAATATTAACAGATTTTAAAAAACTTATTTTACGGAGTATAATTAGTGTGTCTTGTGTGTATATTTTAACATTTTCTTATAAAATGGACAATTTCAGTAAAAGGCAGGTATCAAACAAAAGCAAACAAAACGAATAAAATAATAAAAGTATAAAAATTAGGAAGAAGTGAAAAATAAATTTAGAAGAAATTAATCTAATTACTTATATGCATACATATGTACCTTTTGCATTTAAGATTAGTCGTAAGCTGCAAGAATGTAGGAAATCCATAGACATTGTATCAACTTAACTCTTTTGTAGCGGCCCCCATGCTGCTAACTACAAAAAGTGCCCTAAGTTTCAGAAGCTGATCAAACGAACGTTTCCGGCACCCAGATTCAGGGAAAGTCGGAACATTCCATCAAACATACAGACAAACTCAGTGAATAGCAGACAGCATCACATCAATCCATCTATGTTCTATGCAGAAGCAAAAAAAGGATAAATTCCTAGACCGCTTTCTACCTACAATGAAAACAAAAATAATAGTTCAGGAATTTCTAAAAATCTTAATAAATTGGAAATACTAATTGAAAAACAAACTAAACAAATAAACAACCTAATTTAATGGTTAATGGTGAAATCATTATTTTTCATCAAATTTTTTCTTAGAAGGTCTGTATGTTTAGCTAAGCAAAAGTAATAACGCATACTGAAGAACGTAATTACTTATTTTATTGTAGAAATTCTGACATCTCTACGAATTTACATAGCATATTTACATCATATTTATAAAAAAGGCGGTATTGAAAAAGTTTCGCAGTATTTTTGATTGGAATCTTTATAAAGTTTCAATGTTTATTTAAATATGGTATGTACATATGGATTGCAGAATAGCTTTGCAGATAACAATTTTGCTCTACAGACTTAACTTAAAATTAATTAAAAGAAAGTTGGCAGTCTTACGCACGGACACGGTTTAAAGAAAGGTTCTTCGTCGCTATATACAATATTAAATTAATAAGAATACAAATAAAATAATAATTTATTTTAAAGGAATGATGAGATCGTCATATTTTTACATAGATACACATTGCGTCGAAAACAGACATAGTTATAACTTGTCTCTTTGTGGAAACAGTGTTTGGGAATAAGCATTCCCAAGGAACGGCGCCAACCTACAGTTGCCGCACGAGGAACACGCTTCATTCCCGAGCGACTTTTTTGACGCCTAGCCGTAACGCCGGCCTTTTCGGCAGCCGTTACCCGGCAGCCATTATAGTTGAAATTCTAAAACGGTTACGACGTGATCTTCAAGAACTTACTCGCGATCTCGTTCCGATTCTCAGACCACTCAAGTGATTAATATAATCACTTTTCGTCTACTCGCGGGATTAATATAATCCTAATTAGCTTTAAATCGCTTCACGTATGGCAACATTAGTCGACCACCTATTTGTAACGGAATTATTTAAAATTCAAATCTGCAATTGTAAAGTGCTCGGCGTTCATCTCATTTTTTATTTTATTTCCTAAACAAACAGTAATCTTTAGAAAATGGTATTAAATTATAAAAAAAAAAATACTTATAAAAAATCATAAGAAAAAATTGGTGATTAAAATTTTATAAATTTTCGAATAATTTTTTCTTATCCTTATACCATTCTCTGTATACTAATGTTTCCACAACGGGGCAATGTACAGGTTGGGTTGATTTAGCAGATGTATGGAGATAACAATTTCTGAATTTGCTATCATCATATATTTTAATTAGGTCTTCATATTTAGGACAATCAAAGTCTTCCAAGTTGAAACCGGTTATTGATGCCTGAATTAACAAATCTCTTTCGATATGTCCTCCTTTATATGCTATTAAAAGCTTCGACCCATGTCTTTGGCGAAATTTATTTAATTCTAGGTGCACATGATTCTTTTCGTATTTTTTGGGACAGAAGTCCCGGAATGGTATACCATGGACTTTGTTTGTTACGTAACACGCCGTTCTTCGGTCGCTCTCACATAATGTCGAAAACTTTTTTCTCAAAAAGAAATCGTATTTATGAATACGATTTCATATATTCACTTCAACAATACATATCTCTTTATAAATATATTGTTTATTTACGACAAAGCTATCAAAGTCCATAATGTGGGTAATTTCATTGAACTAATCCACATCTTCCTTTCTTCAATTTTTACAATGAAATACTGAAACACAAAAGCAAAAAACCATGTTAACAAAACTGTTTAAAATAAATTCCAAGTATTTCTCTTATTAATACTTATATACGTGACGCTCCAAAATTTGCGCTTTAAATCTTTTTTTATTTAAAAACTATATTTTAAAAATCAATGCAAACGATAACTAAACAAGATTTTTATGAATCAAGCGGAAATTATTTACACGTCTTTTCCATGAACTTTCAACTTTCTATATGAACATACTTAGTTCAAATTAAAAATTCCTTCAAACAACTATTCTCGCCGCGACACACCCAGGAGAGTAAACTATAAATCCGCCGTTTTAAGATATTGAGAGGAGAAAATTTTGTGTAAAAGTTAAAAGAATAGATAAATCATCCCTTTAAGTTTAAAAGATATAAAATGAATAATTTTTTAAATAAAATTCATCAAAATCGAATAAAATTCTCCTTTCTAAATATATATCTTTCCTCAATTCTGACAGTATTAAAAAATAAATAGAAAAAAAATTTAAAAGATACATTAGGTATTAGATAGAAAAGGAAAAGTACAGTGTATGACGTACCGTAAAAGAAAAATGTTAGAGTTTCCCACTTAAATTTCACACGCCAGAAATAAATTGTATATGAAGAAAGGAACAAAATATTCGTCTTGTCTTTTCGTCGTTTAATTCCAAAAGAATCGCCAAAACAACTGAATCGACACCAAGCAAAACGCAAAACGTCCAAATCCTTTGAACAAAAAAAAAAATCAAAACAAATTACAAATAAATTTAATGCATAATAATCTCGTTTATCAGGGCTTTTAAAAGTGTATTCACAATGAAATGAACAGAATTCATTTCGCTCATACATTCTTCATGTATACATTAATATTTCTATCTGCATGAAAAGAAAACTTATCCTTAAAAAAAAAATATTTGTATTAAAAAATTCCGAATATTACTGTTACAGCGATTAAAATAAAATATTACTCTTACGTATCCCGAATTATTTTAATACGAAGTAAAATAACGGAGATAATCAAGATCTTTTTTTTTTGTTCCGAATCAGCCTGAATATTATATTATCATCAAACGTGTCGTTATTAAAATGTTGCAAAACATAATAAGAAAAAAAGTAAAACAAGAAAGCTAATAAAAGTTTATTCATTTTACTTTCTATTCAAATTTCATAAGCAGAACACCATAATTTTAGATCTTTAAAAATTTGTAAATCCATGTATAAATTAGATTTGTTTCTTCATTATACTTTTAAGTTAAGTCTAATTAGACTTACATTATTTGAATAATTTTGTATTTTATTAATTCAATAATTTTTTAACTTACCTTTACTATAGTTATGGAATCAACTTCCAAAGAGCGGAGAGTTTTATTTACAATTTTCAAACTATAATTACAGTCTTGTGTCCACAATTCTGGGAGATTTATTCCTTCTACTTCAAGCTTAGTTTTTCGACTGAGCTACGACGATCAAAATGATAATCATATGAGATCATTATATACTCTCACAGTTTATAATTTCAAAAGACAGTTAAAAGAAAAATTGGAAAAGTCATTAAAGAAATATTAAATATTCAGAGTGAGTCACTAACTATTGCTTATCTGTAAAGTTTGTCTCAGGTATCGACATTATTTGAACGTCATGATTTTTTAAAGAAGATTCCGTTGCATTAGGTCATTGGCGTTCTAAAAGACAATAATGAAGGGTCATGTCTTCATTTACTTTGTAGTTAGTTTGCTTTGTAGTTAGCAGTATATGGGCCGCTACAAAAGGATTTGATTTTAAGAAGTGTTAATATTGCAGAAATTCATAATTCCACGCTAAATAATTTGTAAGATAGGGAGATGAGAAATGAAATAAAGACAAATATATACATAATGAATATATAGCTTTTAATAAAAATAAAAGTTACAATAAAGTTTACAATTAATACGAATAACAAAAAATTGATACTTTTAATGCAAACCCTTAATACATTTACTGAGGTGTACTTGAAATACAGACATTTAAGAGTTTCGTCAAACTTTTCTGGATATATCTTTCTAGGTTTTCCCTTCAACTAGAATTTAAATTTTTCTTGTTAATAGCCTTGGTAATAGTGTGGGTCATTTTCTGTTGAATAGTAACTGATTTTACAAAACTTATTTTACACGCTTATGTATATATATGTATTACAATATAATTAGTCTCTTGTATTTATTTTAACATCTATTATAAAATGGAAAATTTCAGTAACAGGTCTGTATTAAACAAAAGAAAACAAAAAAGTAAGAAAATAAAAGAAAAAAATGAAAAAATAGTGAAAAATTTATTTTAAAGAAATTATCTATTTACTTATATAACTATACATACTGTAACTTTTGTACTTAAGCTCAGTCGCTTACAATTTTCTAAAATTATTTAAAGTTATTACAATAATAATAACAATTACATAGAATCTTATTACTATAAATTTCGAAAAATATAATAGAAATATTTTTCTAATTATGTATTATTGTTTATACTGTACTGTATACTTAATAATCACTACAGAATTGGAAATTGAACTAAATTACGTAACATTTTCTGTAAAGTTTACGTAGCTTTAGTTGGGCTGCTAGATGGTTAAGACGGATGAAAATCTTCTGCAAGCGCTTGTACTTCTTTGGGCCATTTCGCCAAACATATAGAAACTTGACGATCTTGTCTGATTTGTTCGATAATATTCCTAATTTGTGGTTCAAATCCCATATTGAATTCTATCAGCCTCATCAAGAACAAGATATGTGCATCTTTGTAAATTTGTTGTTCCTTTTTCCAAAAAATCAATAAGCCTTCCTGGTGTAGCAATACAAATTTCAACACCTCTTTCGAGATATCTTGCATATAGCCATTTTTGAGAACCTCCAAAAATGCCAGCGTTTCGAATGCATGCTGAATCTTTCTTACTGATTGTATTTATTTTTCTAATTCTATAGCTGGTGCAATAACTAAAACGATTAAGACCAACCCCTCGACTTGATCGGGGGTTCCAGTTAATATGTACCGTTGCTGGATGGATATGCGCTAACGTTTTGCCTGAAGCAACTTGAGCAATTCCTACCATATCATACCCTAATAATACATTGGGTCATTATTAAGCTTGTGTATCAGTAAGCTCTGCAAATCCTCGCCTCTTTATTTCTGCCATTACGTAATCTGAAAAATTGCTTTCTCTACAAGGTAACATTGGACGTAGGATTTTTTTCCCTTAACTGTTATCGTTCTGCATGTATAGTATTTGTTGATTTCACCTGAAGAATATAAGAATTAACGTAATCCACAGAATTAAATAATTCCGATATTCGTCAGAATAAATCGACAAATACCATATTGGTAAAAAGATAACTGTTAAAGGAAAAATACCCTGCCTCCCATTATAGCTTTTGAAGAAAGCAATTTCCCAGATTATGTAATGGAAGAAATAAATGGGCAAGGATTTGCTGAACCGACTGCTACACAAGCTTAATAATGACCCAATGTATTATTAGGGCATGATATGGTAGGAATTGCTCAAGTTGCTTCAGGCAAAACGATAGCGCATATCCATCCTGCAACTGTACATATTACCTGTAACCCTCGATTAAGTCGAGGGGATGGTCCCAGTCGTTTTAGTTATTGCACCAGCTATAGAATTAGAAAAATAAATACAATCAGTAAGAAAGATTCAGCATGCATTCGAAACGCTGGCATTTTTGGAGGTTCTCAAAAATGGCTATATGCAAGATATCTCGAAAGAGGTGTTGAAATTTGTATTGCTACACCAGGAAGGCTTATTGATTTTTTGGAAAAAGGAACAACAAATTTACAAAGATGCACATATCTTGTTCTTGATGAGGCTGATAGAATTCAATATGGGATTTGAACCACAAATTAGGAATATTATCGAACAAATCAGACAAGATCGTCAAGTTTCTATATGTTTGGCGAAATGGCCCAAAGAAGTACAAGCGCTTGCAGAAGATTTTCATCCGTCTTAACCATCTAGCAGCCCAACTAAAGCTACGTAAACTTTACAGAAAATGTTACGTAATTTAGTTCAATTTCCAATTCTGTAGTGATTATTAAGTATACAGTACAGTATAAACAATAATACATAATTAGAAAAATATTTCTATTATATTTTTCGAAATTTATAGTAATAAGATTCTATGTAATTGTTATTATTATTGTAATAACTTTAAATAATTTTAGAAAATTGTAAGCGACTGAGCTTAAGTACAAAAGTTACAGTATGTATAGTTATATATATATATTAACTGGAACCCCCGATCAAGTCGAGGGGTTGGTCTTAATCGTTTTAGTTTCTGCACCAACTCAAAAATTATAAAACAAATAAGATCAGTAAGTAAAGATTCTTATTGTTCAGCATGCTTTAATAACGCTGGCATTGTTTCCTGCGCAGCCGGCTCTGTGGGAAGTTCGCTGAGAGATAGCTTCTACTGCCGACCATCTGATGACGCTGATCGCAACCCTTAAATAGCATAGATGAAAAAATCAACGATGAATAGTTTGTTTTTGTAGTTATGCTTCTTGTGGCGCGTATGAGAAAATTTACAGGTATTATTTTTTGTATGTATCCACAAGATATTAGGTTGATGCGTTGTAAACGTCGAGTTTTAAAGTAAATTTAGAAAACTTCATATCTTTTTTCCAAATCTGTTTATTTAATCAAAATTAACTGTATTTGCTCCTATACACTTTTCGCAACGAGATTATAATGCACAAATGTTTGTCTTAAAGAAATCCCGATCTTTAGAATCAATAAACTCTAATAGGAACATTTCCACACTGTTTTCATTTGTAAATTGTTCAGATCGTAAAAACTGTTGTAAATGTTTAAAAAAATTAAATTTAGTTAGCGAAAAATCTGGTGAATAAGATACGTGCGGCAAAACTTCATATTTTAATTCATTTGAAAAAATCGGGTTAGTAATGATGAGAATACGTTTATGCGATCGAACTTATTTCGTTTGGTTAGTAATGCGGTACCTATTTATTAACTTTTTCACCTTGTCAATTTCAAAAAACTTCCACAATATTGTTATATGGTCAATTTTCATTCTAAAAGCAAGTTCCTTTGTAGATAAAGTTAGATTCGTTTCCACCCATGCTTTCATAGCATCATTTTTCACAGACGTTTTGGGTCTTATTTTAAGGGGAAAATTCACGAGACGGTAGTTTTTCAAACCAACGATGCACTATTACACTGTTAACAGTATTCTTCCCAAACGACTGGTTTATATCGCGAACAAGTTGTGCAGCAATATTATCAAGTTTACACTCATATACAAAAAATTACACGAATAACGATTGTATTGATATGTTTACAATATTTACAAAAAAAATAAAAAATTAAACACTTTTGAGAAAATCTGCATTGTTGAAATGTGACTTTGGCAATGGACAATACGATTACAAACAAAGTTACGTAAAAAATTAGCAAGTAACGAAAATAGGGGAAAAAAAAACGTTTACATTTAAAGAAAATCCGATATTTTATATGCATCAACCTAATATTTAGAGGACGGAAAAAAAATTCCAAAGTGATGTAGATAAGGTCCACCCTAATGTATAAATTAGCCTTATCTCTGCATAGCACTTATTAATTAAGACTATTAGTCTTATAATAGTTGAATAATTTAGTAATTCAGTAATTTTTTAAACTTACCTTTACTGTAGCTATAGATACTTCTTCCAAAGAGCACAGTGTTTAATTTATAATTTGAAAACTACTTTTGAAGACGAGTATTCACTATTCCTAGAGATATGGTCCTTCTACTTCGAGCTTCGTTCCTCAACTGATCTAGAAGAGCTAACATTAGGCCCTTTTATACAAAATTCTAAAAAAAAGAGTGGGGATAGTTAACCATGATGGAAAAGTGGAGGGGAAAAGTTTTCTAAGATCTGAAAACCTTTAGAACGAAATGACCACGCCTCCTTTCTCCAACTGTCCAATGACGATAAGAACACTAACTTCTGTAGACTAAAAATTCTGATTACAGGAGGGAAAGCTCTCCAAGTACTAAAAGGGGAGGGGTAAAGTATGAGCACACCTACCAACAAGGATAAGTGGGAAAAAATCATCTGTATAGTAGTAAAAGAAGATTTGGACAAATATTATCAAGAAAGAGCTTGACGATTTACGACGCAATAGAATAACGGTATGTTTTAATAGCGATGGAAAGGTGCTAGTGTACGTGAGGATTTTTTTCACTGCAGATATCTTTAACTGAAAATCTGTTTGTTCGAAAAACATGACATGAAACCATTTTTTAGTGGTAGGTTTAAATTTAAGTATTAATTTATATTTATTTTTTTCCAGCTGATCTTTAGTTTTCCTTAATTATTCTGTAAATTATATGAGTAAATTATTATTTGCTATTTGCTACTTATTCTACCGATTTCGGAAAATATTTTCTATCGTCTAGATCAGTCGAGGAACTAATCTTGAAGTAAAAGGAATAAAACTCCCAGAATAGTGAACATAAGACTGTAATTATAGTTTGAAAATTGTAAATAAAAAAAGAGGACAATTTTATTCGATTTTGATAAATTTGGTTTAAAAAATGATTCATTTTATATTTTTTTAACTTAAAGGGATGATTTATCGATTCTTTTAACTTTTACAAAAAAATTTCTCCTCTTAAAATCTCAAAAGGGCGGATTTATAGTTTAATCTTCTGGGTGTGTCGCGGCGAGAATTGTTGATTAAAGGAATTTTTAATTTGAACTAAGTATGTTCATGTAGAAAGTTGAAAATTCATCGAAAAGACGTGTAAATAATTTCCGCTTGATTGATAAAAATCTTGTTTAGTTATCGTTTGCACCGATTTTAAAAATATAGTTTTAAAGTAAAAACAGGTTTAAAGCACAAATGTAAGAACGTCACGTATATAAGTTTTAATAAGAGAACTACTTGGAATTTATTTTAAGCAGTTTTGTTAACATGGTCTTTTGCTTTTGTGTTTCAGTATTTCATTGTAAAAATTGAAGAAAGGAAGATAAGGATCAAATCAATGAAATTACCCGCATTATGGACATCGATGGCTATATCGTAAATAAACAATATTTGTATAAAGAGATAAGTATTGTGGAAGTGAATATCGGAAATCGTATTAGTAAAAACAATTTCTTTTTGAGAAAAAAGTTTTCGACATTATGTGAGAGCGACCGAAGACGGCGTGTTACATGACAAAATTAGTTCATGGAATATCATTCCGGGACTTCGGTCGCGAAAAGTACGAGCAAAATTAAGTGCACCCAGAATTAAATAAATTACGCCAAAGACACAGGTCGAAGCTTTTAATAGCATATAAAGGAGGACATATCGAAAGAGATCTGTTAAATCAGGCATCCATCAAGAGTTGCAACTTAGAAACATTTGATTGTCCTAAATTTGAGGTCTTAATTACAATATATGAACATAGAAATTTAAATAATTTTTATCTCCATACATCGGCAAAATAAATCAACCCTGTACACTGTTGTCCTTTTCTGAAAAACAAGTGTATAGAGAATAAAATAAGGATAAAAGATATTTTTTGTTAATTTTTAAAATTTTTATCGCCAATTGTTTCTTATGATTTTTCATAAGTATTTTTTTTTTATTATAATTTAATACCGTTTTCTAAAGATTACTGTTTCCACAACGAGACAAATTATAACTATGTCTGTTTTCGCCGCAATGTATAAATATGTAAAAAAAATGAAGATCTCATTATTCCTTTAAAAAAATTATTAATTTATTTATATTCTTATTAATTTAATATTGTATATAGCGACGAAGAACCTTTCTTTAAACCGTGTCCGTGCGTAAGACTGCCAACTTTCTTTTAATTAATTTTAAGTTAAGTCTGTAGAGCAAAATTGTTATCTGCAAAACTATTCTGCAATCCATATGTACATACCGAATTTAAATAAACATTGAAACTTTATAAAGATTCCAATAAAAAACAATGCGTAACTTTTGCAATACCGCCTTTTATATAAATATGATGTAAATATGCTATGTACATCCGTAGAGATGTAAGAATTTCTACAATAAAAGAAGTAATTACGATCTTCAGTAAGCGTTATAACTTCGGTTTAGCCAATACCGGTTTACATACCTTCTCGGAAAAAATTTGCTGAAAAATACTGATTTCGTATGTAACCTAAAAAGGTTCTAGAGTCTCGTAATTTTTTAGATTTGATTTAATAATAATAACTTTACCACCATGTACCTTTAGTGAAGTACACCTTATAGCCCTAGATTTTGAAAATATATCTGTTAAGTTTGTCTCAGATATCAACATTATTTGAACGTCATGATTTTTTAAAAAAGATTCCGTTGCATTAGATCATTGGCGTTCCCAAAGGCAATAATGTAGGGTCATGTCTTTATTAACTTTGTTGTTAGTTTGCGTTATAATTAGCAGTATCTGGGCCGCTACAAAAGAGTTAAGTTGATACAATCTCTATGGATTTCTTGCATTCTTACAGTAAGCGACTGATCTTAAATGCAAATGGTACAGTATGTATACATATAAGCGATTAGTTTCATTTCTATTAAATTTATTTTTCACTGCTTCCTAACTTTTATTCTTTTATTATTTAATTCGTTTTCTTTGCTTTTGTTTGATACCCGCCTTTTACTGAAATTGTCCATTTTATAATAAAAGTTAAAATATACACACAAGACACACTAATTATTCTTCGTAAAATAAGTTTTGTAAAATCGTTTGAAATAAAATGACTTCGCTTAATGTCCTCAACTAACTTACGACGACAAAAACATTAGCCCCTCTAAACCGAAACTTCTGAATAAAAAAGGAAAAACTCGCCAAGTATTAAAAGAAAAAGGGTTAAATTTGACCACACGTACCGTCAAGGATGTATGGAAGAAAAAACATCTCTATTGTAGTAAATGAGGATCTGGACAAATACTTCCAAGGAAGCTTGACGATTGTTCCAAACAATGGAATAACGAAATGTTTTAATAGGACTAACGATTGAAAGGTGTTATTGTACGTGAGGATTTTTCAAACAGCAGGAGTCTTTAACTGAAAATCTCTTTATTCGAAAAACGTGTCATCAAGGTTTCCTTTTTTCACTGTTATGCTTAAATTGAAGTATTTCTTTTATCTGAGCTTTGTCCAAAGTACAAATCCTAGACTTTCACCACTGTCTTCGGAATAAAAAAATTTTATTTTAAAAGAAAAAGAAGAGTGAAGATTTCTGTCCAACATTCCTGGCCAACAAAAGATATATTCAGACGAAAAAGAACAGAAAGTTCCCGGCGAGTTTCGTCATCTATGCTATTTCAAATCAATGGGAACTTTTTTTTGGTAGATATACTTAAGAATGTGATAGAATAACAGAGAGAAAAAAGGCATGTACAGTGGTTCTTAAAAATATTCGTAAAAAAATCTAATTTTGGAATAGGCAAGGAAATATAGCGATAATGCAATTTATTGTTTATTAATACTAGTATTTGTTACATAGTATAGTCATTTACTACAATACTTCATACGAGATGTATGGATATTTATTGCATACATTTTCCAGCCGATCTTTTGTTTTCCTTAAATATTCGGTTATTTATATAATTAAATTATTATTTGCTATTTCCTACTTATTGTACCGATATCGGAAAATATTTTCATATTCCTTGTTTATAAGAAATATGTTAATGAACAAGAATTTCTAAAATCTATGTTTAAAATTGATTGATGTACGAATAACTTTCTACTCCCACGGTATACGATTTCAAAAGAAAGTTCAAAGAAAAATTGGAAAAGTCATTAAAGAAAAATTAAATGTTCAGAGTGAGTCAGTAACTATTGCTTATTCCACGCTAAATAATTTATAAGATAGGGAGATGAGAAATGAAATAAAGACAAATATATACATAATGAATATATAGCTTTTTATAAAAATAAAAGTTACAATAAAGTTTACAATTAATACGACTAAGAAAAAAATGATACTTTTAATACAAACCCTTATAACTGTAACTGAGGAATACTTGAAATACAGACATTTAAGAGCTTCGTCTAACTTTTCTGGATATATCTTTCTAGGTTTCCCCTTCAATTAGAATATAAATTTTTCTTTTTAATAGCCTTGGATATAGTGTGGGTCATTTTCTGTTGAATAGTAACTGATTTTACAAAACTTATTTTACACGCTTATGTATATATATGTATTACAATATAATTAGTCTCTTGTATTTATTTTAACATCTATTATAAAATGGAAAATTTCAGTAACAGGTCTGTATTAAACAAAAGAAAACAAAAAAAGTAAGAAAATAAAAGAAAAAAAATGAAGAAATAGTGAAAAATTTATTTTAAAGAAATTATCTATTTACTTATATAAATATACATACTTTTAACTTTTGTACTTAAGCTCAATCGCTTACAATTTTCTAAAATTATTTAAAGTTATTACAATAATAATAACAATTACATATAATCTTATTAATATAAATTTCGAAAAATTTCATTCACAGAACACTGGCGGGATTTGGTATATGCGGCAATGAGATTTCGAGTTCCTAACGCCAAATAATTAATTAATTTATATAAATAAAACTTATTTCGTAGTTAATAAATAAATAATCATCAAAAAATTGATTATGATTATTGAATCGAGACGAATAAGTCCTGTACGAAATTTCTGCAATACATATTTAATTTTTTTCTAAAAATAAACAAAATAAGAAGAAGCAAATAATATAAGAATATAATTAAAATATATGTTTGTATAGCCTGCGCATGGCTTTATCATTATGATGATTACAGTTTATAGTTCTACGGCGGTTAAGTATGAATATAAATCTCTTGGTATTTTATTGTTATTTTCGATCAGAAAACGTTAAGACATTGAACGCCGATTTCGCGTTATTACCGGATTATTTTTACAATATGTTATGTTTCAAACATTGAAACTTTGATTGATTTTACTTTCCATTGTTTATTTTTCTCTGCGTTTGTCTAATTTCTAACAAGATATAGATAATATTTTATGCAAAATCAGATCAACAATTATTCTGTAGAAATTAATTTAAAAGTCAATATTAATACAATGGCGTTCAATGCGTGCTTTTTTTTTTTAACTCTATACATCTTTACAATTTGTTCGTAGACATTTGGTAAATTGTTATGTAAGTGTAAAAATATAGCAAAAAATATAGTATCTCCAATGAGAAAGCGACGCTATTGTCGTTTATTTCACTTAGTTATAGTTTTTAGTATGTCTTTTGGGTGGATTCTTTTGTGCCTTCTAGGAATATATTGGTTGTAATTATCGTTGGCTAGGGGGTTTATGTGAGTATCAATTCTTCTTTTGTATCTGTTGGTTGACTTGGTTATTTCTTCTTCTATCGTAGGAATATATAGGTCCTTCCTTATGTCTTCATTTCGGACGTACCATGGAGCGTGGACGTACCACGATCCTCGATTGTGCGTAGGGTAGGAAAAAAGAAAATTGGTTTTTCCTTTTTAAAAAAGCGTACGCCACGTTCCATCTCTTTTAAAATAGCTGCCTCTTTTTAAATATTTTCTTATAACTTTATCATCAACTTTTAAAGCATCCCTCAAATAAGAATACGACCAGGAAGGATTATCCGTTATTAGATAAAATAAAAATTGTATAATGTTGTATTCGTTCCATATTCGATGGTAATAAAAATGTTTCCAATCACAAATAATGAAAATTTTATACCAATATTTAACTGTCTCTGAACATACTTCAGGAAACTGATAATAATTCGATGATAGAAGCTCTTCTGTAGCATTTTCAGCACTTTTACCTCTTATATAATTTTTCCACACTTTAAACAGCACTTCTTCTAATTTCGGGGAAGCCATGTTTAAAAATGTTCAACAAAGAACTTGAAACTCTGAAAATAACAAACGAATCTTTATATCCAAATATTAAAATAACACTTAATATAAAAGTTTAACGTTGATTATAATATATCAGTCTAGTCGTAATTTGTTGGGATTGTAGACCAATCCGAATAAATATAAATAGTTCGTACTGTTGTGTAGATTTGATATCGTAGAAGGAATCGTTATTAATAGAACTAATTAGCAGTAAATATGCTAAATATGTAATTGTTTTATAGCAGGAAAGATTTTGTACACAATGTTTATGATACTTGAATATCAAACTCTAAAATCAGGAAATCAGAAATTATTTGTAAATCGCACAAGAATAGCTGGCACGCTAGTCGAAAAACTTAGAGCAAAGCCAATATGGCGTAACTGTATGCACAACCTGTGCACAAACGATTTATACAAAATGATGTAGATAAGAACCGATCTAATATATAAATTAGCCTTATCTCTGCATAATACTTATTAATTAATACTATTAGTCTTATAATAGTTGAATAATTTAGTAATTCAGTAATCTTTTAAACTTACCTTTACTGTAGCTGTGGATACTTCTTCCAAAGAGCACAGAGTTTAATTTATAATTTAAAAACTACTTTCAAAGACCAGTATTCACTATTCCTAGAGATATGGTCTTTCTACTTCGAGCTTCGTTCCTCGACTGATCTAGACGAGAGAAATATTACGCCCTTTATCCAAAATTCTGAAAAGAGGGGGAATAGTGAACCTTGATCGAAAGTGGAGGGGACTTGCATTTGCATTCAAGACCGAGATTGCCCGAAGATTGCCGAAGATCCTTCGTTTGTGTATTAGTGCACACGGACGCTCGCACGCACACTAGCCCGCAAGCACGCACACTAGCCCGCTCGCGTGTAAAAGCCGACTGAGAGGCGGGACTTGCTTCCCCACTCTTACAATTACTTTTACCACTCTTTCTCGCTTATTTTTGCAAATACGAAGATAAACCTTACAACATTTTTTTAGTATTTTTCAATTCTCTACAACTTTTGTTTGAAACTTTTTTCGATTAAATGCCTAGATTCTAAAATAAGGCTATCTTTTATCTTTAGAACGAAATGACCACGCCTCCTTTCCCTAACTGTCCAAAGACGATAACAACACTAACTTCTCTAGACTGAAAATTCTGATTACAGGAGGGAAAGCTCTCCAAGTACTAAAAGGGGAGGGGTAAAGTATGAGCACACCTACCAACAAGGATAAGTGGAAGAAAAATCATCTGTATAGTAGTAAAAGAAGATTTGGACAAATATTATCAAGAAAGAGCTTGACGATTTACGACGCAATAGAATAACGGTATGTTTTAATAGCGATGGAAAGGTGCTAGTGTACGTGAGGATTTTTTTCACTGCAGATATCTTTAACTGAAAATCTGTTTGTTCGAAAAACATGACATCAAACCATTTTTTAGTGGAAAGTTTAAATTTAAGTCTTAATTTATATTTATTTTTTTCCAGCTGATCTTTAGTTTTCCTTAATTATTCTGTAAATTATATGAGTAAATTATTATTTGCTATTTGCTACTTATTCTACCGATTTCGGAAAATATTTTCTATCGTCTAGATCAGTCGAGGAAATAATCTTGAAGTAAAAGGAATAAAACTCCCAGAATAGTGAACATAAGACTGTAATTATAGTTTGAAAATTGTAAATAAAAAAAAGAAGACAATTTTATTCGATTTTGATAAATTTGGTTTAAAAAATGATTCATTTTATATTTTTTTAACTTAAAGGGATGATTTATCGATTCTTTTAACTTTTACAAAAAAATTTCTCCTCTTAAAATCTCAAAAGGGCGGATTTATAGTTTAATCTTCTGGGTGTGTCGCGGCGAGAATTGTTGATTAAAGGAATTTTTAATTTGAACTAAGTATGTTCATGTAGAAAGTTGAAAATTCATCGAAAAGACGTGTAAATAATTTCCGCTTGATTGATAAAAATCTTGTTTAGTTATCGTTTGCACCGATTTTAAAAATATAGTTTTAAAGTAAAAACAGGTTTAAAGCACAAATGTAAGAAAGTCACGTATATAAGTTTTAATAAGAGAAATACTTGGAATTTATTTTAAGCAGTTTTGTTAACATGGTTTTTTGCTTTCGTGTTTCAGTATTTCATTGTAAAAATTGAAGAAAGGAAGATATGGATCAATTCAATGAAATTACCCGCATTATAGACATCGATGGCTTTATCGTAAATAAACAATATTTGTATAAAGAGATAAGTATTGTGTAAGTGAATATCGGAAATCGTATTAGTAAAAACAATTTCTTTTTGAGAAAAAAGTTTTCGACATTATGTGAGAGCGACCGAAGAACGGCGTGTTACATGACAAAATTATTTCATGGAATATCATTCCGGGACTTCGGTCGCGAAAAGTACGAGCAAAATTAAGTGCACCCAGAATTAAATAAATTACGCCAAAGACATAGGTCGAAGCTTTTAATAGCATATAAAGGAGGACATATCGAAAGAGATCTGTTAAATCAGGCATCCATCAAGAGTTGCAACTTAGAAACATTTGATTGTCCTAAATTTGAGGTCTTAATTAAAATATATGAACATAGAAATTTAAATAATTTTTATCTCCATACATCGGCAAAATAAATCAACCCTGTACACTGTTGTCCTTTTCTGAAAAACAAGTGTATAGAGAATAAAATAAGGATAAAAGATATTTTTTGTTAATTTTTAAAATTTTTATCGCCAATTGTTTCTTATGATTTTTCATAAGTATTTTTTTTTATTATAATTTAATACCGTTTTCTAAAGATTACTGTTTCCTCAACGAGACAAATTATAACTACGTCTGTATTCGCCGCAATGTATATATATGTAAAAAAAATGACGATCTCATTATTCCTTTAAAAAAATTATTAATTTATTTATATTCTTATTAATTTAATATTGTATATAGCGACGAAGAACCTTTCTTTAAACCGTGTCCGTGCGTAAGACTGCCAACTTTCTTTTAATTAATTTTAAGTTAAGTCTGTAGATCAAATTTGTTATCTGCAAAGCTATTCTGCAATCCATATGTACATACCGAATTTAAATAAACATTGAAACTTTATAAAGATTCCAATCAAAAACAATGCGTAACTTTTGCAATACCGCCTTTTATATAAATATGATGTAAATATGCTATGTACATCCGTAGAGATGTAAGAATTTCTACAATAAAATAAGTAATTACGATCTTCAGTAAGCGTTATAATTTCGGTTTAGCCAAACATACATACCTTCTCGGAAAAAATTTGCTGAAAAATACTGATTTCGTAAGTAACCTAAAAAGGTTCTAGAGTCTCGTAATTTTTTAGATTTGATTTAATAATAATAACTTTACCACCATGTACCTTTAGTGAAGTACACCTTATAGCCCTAGATTTTGAAAATATATCTGTTAAGTTTGTCTCAGATATCAACATTATTTGAACGTCATGATTTTTTAAAAAAGATTCCGTTGCATTAGATCATTGGCGTTCCCAAAGGCAATAATGAAGGGTCATGTCTTTATTAACTTTGTTGTTAGTTTGCTATATAATTAGCAGTATCTGGGCCGCTACAAAAGAGTTAAGTTGATACAATCTCTATGGATTTCTTGCATTCTTACAGTTAGCGACTGATCTTAAATGCAAATGGTACAGTATGTATGCGTATAAGTGATTAGTTTAATTTCTTTTAAATTTATTTTTCAACGTTTTCGAATTTTTATTCTTTTATTATTTTATTCGTTTTGTTTGCTTTTGTTTGATACCTGCCTTTTACTGAAATTGTCCATTTTATAAGAAAATGTTAAAATATACACACAAGACACACTAATTATACTCCGTAAAATAAGTTTTTTAAAATCTGTTAATATTTTTTGTAAAATCGTTTGAAATAAAATGACTTCGCTTAATGTCCTCAACTAACTTACGACGACAAAAACATTAGCCCCTCTAAACCGAAACTTCTGAATAAAAAAGGAAAAACTCGCCAAGTATTAAAAGAAAAAGGGTTAAATTTGACCACACGTACCGTCAAGGATGTATGAAAGAACAAACATCTGTATTGTAATAAATGAGGATCTGGACAAATACTTCCAAGGAAGCTTGACGATTGTTCCAAGCAATGGAATAACGAAATGTTTTAATAGGACTAACGATTGAAAGATGTTATTGTACGTGAGGATTTTTCAAACAGCAGGAGTCTTTAACTGAAAATCTCTTTATTCGAAAAACGTGTCATCAAGGTTACCTTTTTTCACTGTTATGCTTAAATTGAAGTATTTCTTTTATCTGAGCTTTGTCCAAAGTACAAATCCTAGACTTTCACCACTGTCTTCGGAATAAAAAAATTTTATTTTAAAAGAAAAAGAAGAATGAAGATTTCTGTCCAACATTCCTGACCAACAAAAGATATATTCAGACAAAAAAAAAACAAAAAATTGTCGGCGAGTTTGGTCATCTATGCTATTTCAAATCAATGGGAACTTTTTTTTGGGAGATATACTTAAGAATGTGATAGAATAACAGAGAGAAAAAAGGCATGTACAGTGGTTCTTAAAAATATTCGTAAAAAAATCTAATTTTGGAGTAGGCAAGGAAATATAGCGATAATGCAATTTATTGTTTATTAATACTAGTATTTGTTACATAGTATAGTCATTTAATACAATACTTCATACGAGATGTATGGATATTTATTGCATACATTTTCCAGCCGATCTTTTGTTTTCCTTAAATATTCGGTTATTTATATAATTAAATTATTATTTGCTATTTCCTACTTATTGTACCGATATCGGAAAATATTTTCATATTCCTTGTTTATAAGAAATATGTTAATGAACAAGAATTTCTAAAATCTATGTTTAAAATTGATTGATGTACGAATAACTTTCTACTCCCACGGTATACGATTTCAAAAGAAAGTTCAAAGAAAAATTGGAAAAGTCATTAAGGAAATATTAAATGTTCAGAGTGAGTCACTAACTATTGCAACGTCAATAATATGGAAAGTATGATAGTAATAGAAATTTTTTTGAAGTAAAAGTAGCATGGGAATACGGGGGCTGTTATCTGACGTGAGTTTTTTCTTGCTAAGTGGAGTCGCTTTCGAGATTTAAATTTCATCTTTGTTTTTTTAAAATAAATACTATGATTTAATACTTGTTTTCAAATATCGTCTATCGAGGCCAATCAAATGATGTTTAACATTAAGATCTTCCAAGTTAAACAAAGATCACTTGAGGCTGAAAAGGTAAAATGAATTTACAGTTACAGAGGATGTTCAAAGTAATCATCATTGGTATCAATGCAGTGCTAGAAACTTTTTATCCCGTATTGAGTAATATTTCTAATTATTTTGGCACTTGTCGTATCACTTTCTCTAACAATTATCTCACTCATATCTTCAGACGTAGTTAACTTTGCCTAATCTGTTCGGTAGTTACGATTTCTTGTGATTAACATTTTGATCGACGTTGCTCAGTCGAAAAACAAAGCTTAAAGTAGAAGGAATAAATCTCTAATAATAGCGAACACAGGACAGCAAATATAGTTTGAAAAGTGTAAATAAAAGTCTCCGCTCTTTGGAGAAGTTGATTTCATAACCCTAGTAAAGGTAAGTTTAAATATTACTGAATTAATAAAATACAAAATAATTAAATAATGTAAGTCTAATTAGTCTCAATTTAACAATATTATGCAAAAAAAAAGGCTAATTTATATATGGATTTACAAATTTTTAAAGATCTAAAATTATGGTGTTCTGCTTATGAAATTTGAATAGAAAGTAAAATTTGATTAGTTTTTTTGTTTCACGTTTTGCAACATTTTAATAACGACACGTTTAATGAAAATATAATATTCAGTCTGATTCGGGACAAAAAAAATCTTGATTATCTCCGTTATTTACTTCGTATTAAAATAATTCGGGATACGTAAAAGTAATATTTTATTTTAATCGCTGTAACGGTAGTATTCGTAATTTTTTAATATAAATATTTTCTTTTGAAGGATAATTTTTCATTTTATGCAGATAGAAATATTAATGTATACATGAAGAATGTATGAACGAAATGAATTCTGTTCATTTAATTTTGTATACACTTTTAAAAGCCCTGATAAACACGATAATTAGGCATTAAATTTATTTCTAATTTGTTTTAATTTTATGTTTTTTTTTGTTCAAAGGATTTGGACGTTGTGCGTCTGACTTGGTGTCAATCCAGTTGCTTTAGCGATTCGTTTGGAATTAAACGACGAAAAGACAAGACGAATATTTTGTTCCTTTCTTGATACACAATTTATTTCTGGCGTGTGAAATTTAATTGGGAAACGTTACCATTTTTCTTTTACGGTACGTCATACACTGTACTTTTCCTTTTCTATCTAATGCAATGTATCTTTTACATTTTTTTTCTATTTATTTTTTAATACTGTCAGAATTGTGGAAAAGTATACCTTTAGAAAGGAGAATTTTATTCGATTTTGATGAATTTTGTTTAAAAAATGATTCATTATATATCTTATAAACTTAAAAGGATTCTATAATGTAGCAAAGTAAGTTTAAAAAAAAAAATTATTGTTTTTTTTTTATTCAAGGTTCATGATTTTTGACAATAAATAAAGAAACAGCGTGCTAAAAGCATCAAGACTCGATTTAAAAACGCCGCGCTTATACGCCGATATAAAAAGGATATAAAAGGGATATAAAAAGGATATAAAAGGGATATAAAAAGGATATAAAAGGGAGAAATATCGGTTTCTTCTCTCACTCGTACTCGCGTTCAAGGCCGAGAGACCCGAAGATTGTCGAAGATCCTTCGTTTATGATTAGTAGACACGACGCTCGCACGCACACTAGCCCGCTCGCGTGTAAAAGCCGACTGAGAGGCGGGACTAACCCCACTCTTACAATTATATTTTACCATCTTTTCTCGCTTATTTTGGCAGATACGAAGATAACCCTTTGAACATTTTTATGTATTTTTCAATTCTCTACAACTTTTGTTTAAAACTTTTTTCGATTAAATGCCTAGATTCCAAGATAAGGCCATTGTTACCCTTTTTTACCTTTTTTACCCTTTTGCTAAAAAACGCGGGATCCTATTGCAAAAAAATTAGCACCATTCCATTCAGCGTCGTCGACTTACCCTTAGATCAATTTCCTCCCCCTTCCCCAATTTAGTAAGTTTGGCCCTTTTTCAGTGAACTAATAAGTATAGTATATTCGATATACCTCTCTTATATTTTGCGTCGACTGATATCCATATTTTAAAATCATTTTTTTATTCTTTCTTATATATATATATATTTATCGGTCGATTGAAATAGGTTTCCTTTATTTTTTTGTGTAAATAAATAAATAATAATAATTAGAAGCTTATCTTCTCATACTTTCAATCC
>NW_025113064.1:2761615-2827467 GCF_010416935.1 Polistes fuscatus
ACCAAGAATTATTGCATATTAGATTGATAGCATTTAACTGATAAGCTCTTAGTTAAGAAAAAGAAGTATATTGATAAAACAATGTACGAAATTATATGCACCTAGATGGTTGATTTGTCGAACAACTTAGGGTATTCTAGACGTAGAAAAAAGAGTGTATTAAACTTAATGGTGCAGATTAATTATGTGCAGATTATTATGAAGTGGTCTAAGTCAAAATGAAAAAAAAAACTGGTGTGTGTACTTCTGTACGCACGTAAGAAGTTATACTTCTTTGACGTACCAAAACGAATATAACTTCAATACCTCAAAAAAACTTCAAGAAATTACTTAAAAAAAAAATAATAATTATTATATTATCATTAATAATTTTCCTTGTTACTTTTAATTTTCCTTGTCTATTTTTTCATTATTTTTATTATTATTATATTATTATTATTATTATTATAATTGTTATTAATAATTTTCTTTTTGCATAGAATATAGTTGATAAAGAAACCTGTTCTCCCCTCCCTGGTTGATAATTGATAATATTAGCTAATGTAAGCCGATTATTTTTCTTTTGTTATTATATTTTTATTCATTTATTTATTTATGTATTGTAAATATATATAGCGTGACCAGGTAAAAGGGGGAAGATTGGAAGTATGAGAATATAAGCTACTAATTATTTATTATTTTTTATTTAACAAAAAAAAGGAAGGAAACATATTTTCAATCGATCGATATATTATATATTATAAGAATGAATAAAAAAATATCAAAATATGGATATCTGTCTACACTAAATATAAGGGAGATATATCGAATTATTTTATGCGTCAACGGCCATGGCGCGGTGACAGAACTATTTCCCGCTCGTCGATTATTTAAGTAAAGCAGCGCTGAGTATACGATTAGTTCTTGGATGGGTGACCCGCTTTGAGAGAAAAAAAGAGGAAGAAGAAGAGAAAATAGTAAATAGCCATGTATATGAGAACTATACCATATAGAGCAAAAAGAGATCTTTTTTTTCTATTCTCAATGATACAGTATTATTGTATTTACTTCAAATAACATTCTTTTTTTTGCAGTTCATTACAGTAGCGGTTCTATGGCAAATATTTTTCCAGTATATTTTGGAACGTTGGTACAGAGTGCAACGTATATAGTGAACGTAATTAAATTTATAATTTTGTAAAGTTCTATTTAATTTCCTTTTTCTTTTTTTTCTAATTTTTATAAATTCAATTTTTTTAAAAATATGATTGGTTCAATTTAAAAATTTGAATTTCATTTTTAACACGTCGAGTTCCACGTCAGTCACTGTTGAAAAAACTGCTCTTTTTTTATACTGATATAAGTAACGCGCGTGGCCTGACGGTGATTTTCTTAAGAATTCGCGAAGTGCTCGACGTGTTGAAAAAATCAATTGAGTAGATAATAAAAATTCATTGTATGATGGAAATGATTCCGAAGATAACATTGATGGATAGAAAACATAAATTTGTTATAGATATGAAAATATATTATTTCTTAATAGCGTAAACAACTCTTACTTTCTTTTATCAAATTCGTATATTGCTTTAAACGAATAAAAAATACAAATACAAATTTCAATTATAATATTATTATCGTCATTATACTGTCATACTTACTATTGTTTGTAGATAAGGTTTCGTTGTCTCCCGGTATGTTATTATTTTATCTTTTGATACCGTAAAACATGTCTACCGTATAAAATGTAGGCTCCTAATACTATAATAAATAACATGGAAAGTTTAGATTTGTTAAAATACATTTGATACTTGTTTTTTTTTTTGCCACTTTCAAAAGTGTTTGCTGTAACTTCAAAACTTTCACAATTGTCTGCAATTATTTTTTTTAATAATAATAATAGTAGAAAATAAAATATCCAGATGACAGTCTTGGTAAAATGCTCTTGAAGTTGGTCTAAATTTTGTAACTATGCTACCTAAGTGACGTCATGTGGACCACCGCCGCCGAGTTTAGTTAGTTTCCGCCTAATGTATAGTAGTTATGAGAGATTGACTGAATGAATTTTGGATTTTGGTAAATGACATTCCGTTTGATGGCCACAGGCTCCCGGACTATTACGTTTTTATGTAACAATAATTTTCTATCAGACTTCTATTGAATCATTATCAGACAAGGTAGTGTAATAAAACACGTAACAGAAGTAAATAACAAATCGTGCAAAAAAAGACGCGATAAAAAAAGAAAACTTTGTCTTGCATATTAATTTAACATTTCAATAAGATAAGGAAAGTTATGTATTTTTTTCTCGAATAATTAAAACTAATCGGCACTTTTATATAATAATAATGTAAAATAAAGTCATTCCAATCTGACCTAGAATCCAAACACTTCTTGCATCTCATTTAATGTATCTCGTTTATCCACTTTATTAGCATAATTCAAAGTCAAACGGAGAAAAAGGAAAAAAAGAAGATTTCTTTACGAAGAAACTATGTTTATAACACCGATTAACTTCTTCTATTTAAGTAAAATAGTATTATTATGCACGGAATAAATGAAAAAGGTATCCTTGAAACCTTGAATCCTTGAAAGTACTATAATGGTTTTGCTTAAATAGGCTCCCGTTTGATGTTTCTTTCTTAGTTTCTGTTAAGACACAAAAGATGCAAGTAGTCACTGCGGAGTATCAACTTAATATCTGTTCTTAGCATACAAGAGAATATCCAGAAGTATTTTAATAATATTTTAAGTTGTTTTATAATTTATAATTTGTTAAACTAAACATGTTGTATATTACTAAATTTATTACTCCAATAGCAATAATGATACTGTTATTTTATTTAATCAAATATATATCAGATAAATTTCGTGAACATAAATTGATAAAAAAATGCTCAGGTCCAAAGCCTTATCCTCTGATTGGAAATCTGAATATATTACTTGGTGATATGAAAGGTATACTTTTATTTATTATTTATAATATCTATATTTATGCGACTTCTATTCAATAAATTTGTCTTACAATTAGATATAACTCATAAAATAATAAAATTATCCACAATCTATTCTTCGCCGTGGCTACTGTGGATTGGCCCAAAATTAGTCGTAGTCTTGGATGATCCTGAAAATATTGAGGTAAGATCTATCAAATTTACTGCACTTCTTTAGAAACGATTTCCCCGAATAAGATTTTTTTTATTTCGGCTTTTCTTTACATTAATTTTTTGTTTCCTTTTTAGATTCTATCAAAAGTTCTAACGGTTATGAAAAAAGTTCTCTATATTTCTTTTTCAAAAATCTTGTAGGTGATGGATTATCTACTGCACCAGGTAAACTATAGGTTCATATGCTTTCTTCTTAATTAATAAAAAAAAACTATGTATACCCTACTGTAATACAGTATTTTTTAAATATGTCTTTTAGACGATTGCTAATTAAAATAGTTTTCTTTTTTTATGATTTCATATAATGCCTACACACCTACACATGAATATATGAGAATTTCTCTTTTCTTATTTATTAATTAATAAATATATAAAAAATATACTATAAATATTTAAATTAAGAAATATTCTCGTATTTATAGCATCAATATGGAACATTCATCGAACAATCTTAAATCCAGTATTCAAAGAAGTTTCGACGTATATGGACTCAATGATAAAAAATGCTAACAGACTAGCTAATATTTTAGAAACTACAAACGGAAAAAACGTAGACATTATGCATTACGTACATTTATGTACGCTGGATATAGTATATGGTAAGATTTGGGAATTCTAAAAAATATAGATGGACACATTAAATTTTTTTTCTAAAAATTGTTTTTTTTGTACTGACAGATAGCCTATTGGAAAGTGATTTAAATTTGCAGAGCAATCCGGATTGCAAACTTGATGAATATATGTCGGAGTAATAATGAGAAGAATATTTTTAAATTTATAATATAATCTAATATTATTGAATATTCGTCTTCTTATTGTGAATTTTATTTTTATTTAGAGCTATGGACATAACTGTAACAAGAGCAATGAAATTCTGGTTACATCCAAATATTATATTTAACAATTCATCTATGGGGAAACGGCTACAAGAAATTCTTTCCCCCTTAAATAAAATAACAAACGAGGTAAAAATACCAAGAAACAATTTTTGTTTTAAATTGTCAAATATCAAAAAATATATTAGTTTGAAATAAAATAATAATTTATTCATGTATATATAACTTTTATATTCGTTAAGATTATAAGGAAAAAGAAGAATTCAATGAATGAAGATAACTTTACCCGGGAAGGAAAAGATCCACATGCAAGTAAGAATAATCATTTTAAAAAATATTCTTTTAGTAATGAATTTATGGATGAATACCTTTTATAATAACAATAAATAAAATATTATTATTCTCCTTTAAATAAAGAAAAAGATACCAGTCCATTTTTAGATGCAATATTTAAATCCTTTTACGAGACTGGAGAATATTCGGAGGCAGATATTCGTGATGAAATAAATACAATGGTTTTTACAGAAAGATGAATTCATTTAAGATTATTTAAAATTTTTTTTTCATTCAGTAAGAGTAAAAAACAATTTGTATTTATTTTTAGGGAAGTGATACTACCACTAATACGCTAACATTTTTATTTTTAATGTTAGCCACGTTTCCGGACATTCAAGTACGCTCAAATACCACTTATGCATTATTATTTAATATCTTTTAAAAATCAATTATATTTTCATGCAAAACTTGTATCATCTATTTGGCTTTTTCGATTCCAGAATCAAGTATACGAAGAGTTGTACGATATGTACGACTCAAGCGATCCTATAATTTTCCTATTACAATGGAAGATACTAAGAAAATGAAATACTTAGAACAAGTCATCAAGGAGACGTTACGTCTTTTCCCACCTGCTCTACTTATTGGGCGAACACTACAGCGCGATACAAAAGGTATTTTTATATATAATAAAATTTTTATTGTTTATTTTTTTTTTCTACTGACATTACAGTCTTATGTAGTAATAATATGTATTTATTTATTTTATTAAGTGAACGACAATGTGATATTACCAAAAAACTGTCAGGTATTTTTTATGATATTTTCACTACACCGAAATGGTAAATATTGGGCTGATCCCTTAAGATTTAACCCGGATCGGTTTTTACCAGGAAAATATAACTCTAAATGTTTTATTCCGTTCAGCATTGGGAAAAGAGGATGCATAGGTAAAAGCACATGTTTATGCATTCTTGAAATAGTATTCTAAACAGTCGATCGGCTAAGTACATTTTTATTGAATATTGCTTTTTCAGGTCAAATATTTGCCATGACTCAAATTAAGGCAATAGCTGCTACTGTATTGAGAAAATTTATTGTTCAAATAGACGAACCTATACCAGTGGAAAATGTTAACCTAAAGCTCAGTATTACTACGAAACCGGCTGAAACTATATTCCTGAGATTTAAAAAGAGATAATATTTATCATTGTTGTCATTATTATGTTACTAATCAAACAATTGTAATATATAATTAATTGTACAAATTAAAAATAAATTTTTAATACTATACGTTTCTGGTTTTTTTATTAGGATATCGGTATTCGTATTCCTAACTATAAAAGATGCAATTTCACAAATAGACTGAAAAATAAGCACATCAAAATAAAAATTCAGTATATTACAAAATAACTCGAGTGATACTTAAATTACTTTTATCGGTAAATTGGTTATAATGAGGATATTTGAATTTATTCCTAGAAGTCAAAGTATCACACCTCACACACCTCACACCTCACACACCTCACACACGCACATATGTTTATTTTTAAATGTCATATAAAGGTATTTCTTTTGAGTGAGAAGAATGATTCTTTCCTCTGCATCTTCGTGGAACGACTCTCACGGTCCGAACGTTGTTAATATTCTGTTATTACGGTGCTTATATTCTTATAAATTCAACTATATATTAAGGGACGTAATTGCTTAGGTAATAGTGTTCTCGTCTGTTGCATCGATAGGTTTAGTGTTCGATTCTTCTGGGAGAACTTTTTTTTTATTAGTTTTTTATATCTATAAATTTAAAAAAATTTTTTAACGTTTATTAATTTTTAATTATATAAAGGAAAAGAACGAAAGTTATCACAAAGAAAATTAGAAATATATAATAAAATTTTAAAATCTTGCGCAAATATTTAGAGACGATTATTTTGTAGAATAACAGCTATCATTTTATTTTTTACCTAGTAAACACAATAAAAATATATACAACTTTAATAATAATAAATAACAATTATATATACTTTAATCATTAAATATTTCATGCAAAGAACTGGTGTGTGTACTTATGTACGCACATAAGAAGTTATACTTCTTTGCCGTACCAAAACGAATATATCCTCAATAACCTCAAAAATCACTTAAAAAAAAACTTCAAAGAAAAAAATAACTTAAAGAAAAAAATAATTATTATATATATATAAGAAAGAATAAAATAGAATAAAAAAAAAATATAAAATTTTAGATATCAGTCCACATTAAGTGTAAGGGAGATATATCGTATTACTTTATGCGTCAACAGCCATGGCGCGGTGATAGAACTACTTCCCGCTCGATCATTTTAGTAAAGCAGCGCTAAGTACGATTAGTACTTGGATGGGTGACCCGTTTGAGAAAAAAAAGGGGAAGAAAAAAAGAGAAAACAACTTCATGCCGTAAATTTGAAATCGCTTGCCGCAATTCGTAAATACCGACAAACTTTTCATGGTGTCGTTTTTACAGATGCTCGGAAAAAAATTACTCTCATTACATTTTTCCCAACGCGCCAAAAGAAGTATAACTTCAAAAAATAAGTTTATTAGTTATTTCACAACACATTATTTTAAACTAAATTAATTCAATGTAATATTTTCACGATATTGTCAAAAGTGAATCGTTAGATAGTGTTTGTTATTTCAATATTGTATAGAAGTCATTTAATGTTCAAATGAATTCCTTTAAATATCTCGAAACAAGAAATATATGACTTAGACCACTTTCATAATTATGGGCACATATAAGCGTCAGAGTTACGTTATGGTTAAAACAAGTTTTAATAATATCAATGAAAAGTCTGTATTAATTGTATCATAGAATACGCAAATTTTCGTCTCTAAAGTAATGCGATTAAACTAATTGAAAAAAGTGAGAAGAAAAATACATTTAAACAAATATAAAAGGAAGGAAATATGAAAGTTATAAATTCGAATCAAATATTTCGTTACAAATCTTTACTGTCTAATATACTATTTACTTATATTTTATAGAATGGAACAAACAATTACAAAAATTAAAGAAATAAATAAATAAAGGAAAGAGAAAATTGAGTAAATTGTTGTTGTGTATACATACATGGAGGGTAAGTATTACTCTACATTACGCTATACAGAATAAAATTTATATTATACATATATATATATATACATATATATCCATATACGGATACAGAATAAAATTTAATCATAACTTAACCTATCTGGTTTTTTCGATACTCTTCCGCTCCTCGTCATACGGCAGTCCTTTATTCCGTCGCAATGTTTCGGAGAACTTAAAGAATTATTTTACTCATAACTGTTTACAATAATCGCTTCTATTCGAGACTCATTTGAGTCTGATTTTAACTCAAGTGGATAGACCCTTTGTATGGGTCGTACCAAACTACCCGTCGCAGTATTTAAGGGGTTATACGCAGTTGCGAGGCTCGAAAAAGACGTATTTTCATGAATTTTTTATAGAAACAGTTTTTATTTCTCAAACAAAAGTGATGGTAATTCAAATAGAGTAACTTTTGAGAATACAATAGCGCGTCGATTATGTAAAAATATTAATGTGCACCGCTCCTGTAGATGATTTCCTGAACGTCCTCTAAAAAAAGACGTTTGGAAGGTGATCTTCATTTTGGCGGTTTGGATTATTGAAATTAAAAAATATGGTGGATTCTTTTAAAGGATAGATTAATGCAGGTATTAAAACCAAGGAATAATAAAAATTTTGATTTTTGACAAAATGGCGTCTATTTGAGAAAAAGTTGTTGTTCTTGACTAAAATTTTCGCTCTAAATTGTTACAAAAAAATAGTAATAAATTTTTTAAAAATTATTCCTTATACTTAATACCTAGGGAATATATCTAAGAAGATTGTGTAAAAATTCGAAACCGATCGGTTAAGCCGTTTTTGAAAAATCGAGATCACCGACTTTGAAAATACCGTTTTGAGAAAAACACGTTTAAAGTTTCAAAGATACGTTTACACATAGTTAAAAATTTTTGTTTGCAGCTTACATGAAGTGAAGAATATTTGTCGGATCGATTTGAAATTTTCAGAGAATATACTTAAATATATGTACATTCCGAAAATGAAAAAAAAAATTGATTTTTTAAAAATTCTAACTGCGTATAACCCCTTAAATGAACGACCCTTACTTTGTCGTCCTTTCCGTAAATAAGTTTCTCTACGCGGGCTAGTGGCCAATCTATCCTTTTCTTATTTTCGTTTTCTATCAATACAATATCTCCAACTTTTATGCTACGGTTTTCTCTTTTAACACCCTTACGATGTATTAACGCTCCGAGATATTCAGTACGAAACCGACGTCTCGAAGACCTTCTTTAATTTTGGCTCTGTAATTATAACGTTTCGCAAAGTCGCATTTTTCAACTCTATCCAAGTCTAAAACACCGATTTCTTTAGTGTCTTGTAAAAACATAGACGGGGTCAGTGGTACGAGGTCTTGCTTATTTTCCGATAGAAAAGTTATTGGTCTACTGTTAATTATAGCTTCGCAGTCGAGTAGTACTGTCATCATTTCTTCGTAATTCAAAGAGGATTTGCGCAAAGTTCTTCGTAGTAGACGTTTCAAGATTCCATTTAACCGCTCCCAAAAACCTCCCCACCACGCGGCAGTGGGCGGATTGAATTTCCACTCGATTTGATCAATCGCTACCGTTCTAGCTAATTTCTCAAAATCTATGGTTTTGAATGCGTTATTCAGACCTACAAAATTTGTCCCGTTATCGCTGTAGATAACCGACGGTCTACCCCTCCATGCAATAAAACGCCTTAGTGACATCAAAAATGAAGCCGTAGGATAAGGACGTGACGAGCTCTAGGTGAACTGCCCTATAAACGTCGCAAGTATACAAACACACCCAGGCCTTGTGGTTACCCTTTAAGTAAATGGGTCCAGTAAAGTCTACGCCTATGACTTCGAAAACGGCTGCGTCTTTTACCCGATCATACGGTAGGGGGACTACAACTGGTTGCATGGGTTTAGCGTCATGCCGAGAGCAGTCCACACACTGCTTTAAAATCGCCCGAATTGTCTTACGTCCGCCAAGTATCCAATACCTTTCCCTTAAGTTGTTCATTGTTATCTCGACACCTGCGTGTTTTAACCTTTGATAGTTTTCGGCGATAATATATTCTACAAATTTGTTTTTTCTTGGTAATAATACCGGACATTTAAAATCAAAAAAATTTTTCTAAAATATCTTCTTTGTCAGCAGTCAGCGTTTTATAAATCCGTGCACAGCAACGGCTAAATAAACTTTCTGCTACATATAAACGAATAAAACAATGGCAAGTACTCGTTGACGTCATTATCACTGACCGATTACACACACATACATACTATCCGAACGAACGTGTGTTGCGTTAGTTTTCAACGCGCATATCTTCTTGAACCATTCATTGATTCACTCCATAATTTTCATTAAAAAAGAAAATGTAATGTCAGTAAGTAGGTGATGTGCCATAAATATCCAAGCGTGTTCGCACTACGTGCTACCTGCTACTATCTTTGCATCTTCTTCTTCTTCTTCTTCTTCTATTATATCTTGGCTACGCCAATTGGTTAGTCTAATCCATCATTTATTCGAATCTGCATACGAGTATAAACTTTCGAAAAACCATCAATCTTTACGCAGACATGTGCCAGGGATAAACAGCAATTTCACCGGTGTTCTACCTCGTTAAATTTCTTTTAACAATCCCAATGTACATATAATGTATTTACGATCGTTCGTAATCTTACGAAAGAAACATCATTTCGACGATTTCGAAAGACCTAAATTATTCTTATTTCAATAAATAATTCTTAACAATAGAGAGAAAGATATTACTTTTTTTCTGATAAAACAACGAAGGAAAAATAGATTTGAAAGCAGTCACTTGTACAACGCAGATCATTGAAAAAAAAAGTTAAAAGTACTCTCGAATGCGTAATAATTACGTAATCGGGATAAACGAAAGAAACAAAATGAATAAAAATTCAGACACACCTAAGTCAGGTCCATCGAAACTCACCCTGTCATGGAACTTTTTCAAATGCTTATATATAAATCTCATTGTCAAATTTCTGTGATTTTCTTTCTATTTTTCATCTTATTCAATTTTATTCGTATCCACGATTACGTTATTTTAATTTCCAAATCTAAAACCTTTTATTCGTATTTAATATCGCTCATTCTACATGTGTGCGAGTGTGTGTGTGAAATGAAAATACTTGAAAGATAAATTGAAATAAATAAATAAATAAATAAATAAATAATTGGAAATATACATACGTTTACAAAACTAATAATATATCCACTTGATGATTATCTTTAGTTGTATTAAAGATGAAATATTGATCCGAAACATTGTACGTCAAATATTTATAAGCTCAAAACACTACATCTTCGACGTATTTGCATCGTCCCAACCGAGGTCCAAAAATTCGACTGTTTGTTGTTTCTGGAACAGTGACAGAGACCTCAGGGAGTCTTACGAGCACCAACGGTGGAAGTAACGCGTTAAAGTTCGACGATTAAATAGTCGAACTTTGATCTTTCATAAAGAACTAACGTTGTAAACCTAAAGATTCGTTTTTTACTAAACAAGTACTCCATTCCTCATACTCATACGCATTCGTCGAATAAAATCATCCTTCGAATGTAATTCAATGACGTTCAAGAAACCAACTTATCTTTGATGTTCAACACGTTTCGCGCAATTAAATGCATATAGATAGGTACATGACAGAACATACGTAAAACATAAGCTTATATATATATTAGCAACAATTTTCGAATAAATCAAAACTGCCGGTGCGCGTTTAATTTCCTGCTACATTTTTTTCTCGGCCATATGAACGGAGCAAGAACGAAGCAAAACTTTTATTTTTGAAGTTATACCTTCTTTTCCCAAACCCGTGTTTTGGAAAATGTGATGAGAGTGATTTTTTTCCGAGCGACACCACGAAGTTTGTCGGTATTTCAAATTTACGGCATGAAGTTGTCTTTTCTCTTCTTCTTCCTCTTTTTTTTCTCCAGCGGGTCACCCATCCAAGTACTAATCGTACTCAGCGCTGCTTGACCTAAATGATCGAGCGGGAAGTAGTTTTTTTTTTTTTGAAGTTATACTTTTTTGGCGCGTTAGGGAAAATGTAACTCCGCCTGCATGATCGCTGGACGGATCAAGGTCAGCGATCATGTTGCCGGTCCTAAGCCCGGGAAAAGGAGGAAGGTTGTTGGATCAGGTTAGCTCCCTACCCAACGTAAAAAAATTTGCGGCTCATAGAAACGACACTCTGTCTATTAGCAGAATGGACAACAAGAATCGGCAGAATTTCACGGAATAAATCACCGATTGGCCGCAGAAGTACGGGGCGACCACGAAAACGATGGTGCGACAATTTAACAGTGCAATAGGCAGAAAAACGTCGTTACGAAACAGGCAACTTGCCTAAATTAAAGAATGAATAAGAAGAAGAAGAAGGGAAAATGTAATGGGGAGTGATTTGGTTCCGAGCGTCTGGGAAAACGACACCATGAAGTTTGTCGGTATTTACAACGCGCGGCAAAACGATTTCAAGTTTACGGCATGAAGTTGTCTCTCTTCTTCTTCCCCTTTTTTTCTCAAGCCGGTCACCCATCCAAATACTAATCGTACTCAGTGCTGCTTTACTTAAATGATCGAGCGAGAACTAATGCTGTTACCGCGCCATGGCCATTGACGCATAATGTAATTCGATATATCTCCCTTACATTTAATGTGGACTGATATTATATTTTTATATTTTTGAATTTATTCTTTTTATTCTTTTTTATATATATATAATATATCGATCGATTGAAAATATTTTTCTTTTCTTTTTTTTGAAGTTATTTAGTTAACTTAATAGGAAAGAATAATTAGTAGCTTATCTACTCATATTTTCAATTCTCCTCCTTTTTACCTGGTCACGCTATATATATATATATATATATATTTATATAAAATTAAATAACCTCAATAAATAAATGAGAATAAAAATATAATAGTAAAAGAAAAATAATCTTCTTACATTAGAAAATATTATTGATCATCAAGCAGGGAAGAGAAACAGGTTTCTTTATCAACTATGTTTTTTGTAAAAATAAAATTAATAATAATAATACTAATAATGTAATAATAATAACATTAATTAATAAACTAGAAAAATTAAAAACTAACAAGGAAAATTAATAACGATAATAATAATAATAATATGTTATCATTATGATAGGTAATCTGTAATTAATTATAAAAATATGGAGAGTGTAGCATAAAAGAATGGAAACGTATTGTGCAACATGAATTTATTGTGATTGTTTTGAAGTTATACTTCTTTTTCAATACTAAATAACGAGCGTAACCTGACGAGGATTTCCTTCAGAATTCGTGAGGCACTCAACGTAATTACAATTTATGTACCATTTATAAAGATTATAGATTCTTAACGTATATTCGAAATACGCGGCTCAAATATTTTGAAAAGATTGAAAATAAGGAAATTTTCTTATCGTCCCTCCCCACTTTTTAAACCGTTGCTAAGCACGCCCTGCTGGGCCTATTAAACAAGCACTCGTCCTATTCTTCCACTGGACGCCTACGACGATACGTCTTAGATGAGCAGCGAAGAATTTACAAAGAAAGCGACGAACAAAGCGATTTAAGCTAGAACGAAATAAGAAAAGTATAAGTATTCCTTATACTTCCATAAACGAGGTGAACCTTTTTGTTGAATCCGTATACAAGCGAAGCGAGCAAGAGGTGAGATTCGTGTTTAATTTTTTGTTAAAACCGCAATTCCTTATTATGTTTAATTTATCAACCAGAGCTTTTAAGCTACAAGGCTTTTTGTCTGACGAGCCAATACAGTATTATACTTTGTATTTACTTAACCAAGAGTTTTTCTTTTTCTTATTTGTTTTATTTTATTAATTTTGTTAATAATTGTATTTTATTTAAATTGTATTTATAGCTTTATTTTATTAAAGTTTTTATTGAAGTTATATTTTATTTTATTTACAAATGTAGAGTATATATTGGCATTCGGGAAAATTGTAGTTATTTCATATTGAATACAATGAAGATGGAGAAGTAAATGTGTGTGGCTTGAGTTTCCGATTCACTACAGATTGGCAGAAAATCAAAAAGAAAGTTGCTGGACATGTTGCTGCTATTCAGATTAAAAAAACAGCAGTGCCGATCGGACGTAGATCTGCAACTATTTCTCTTAACAACAATAAAACAATTAACGTTAAGCGTTCACATTTACCTCTAATTTGTGCTTGTGCGACGACAATTCACAAATCACAAGGGAGCACATATCCCGAAGTTGTTTATGAATATGATAAAAAACATCAATTGACATTAGTCTATGTCGCTTTGTCACGCGTAACAACTATCGAGGGCTTATACATTACAGCAAAAGATAATGATAATACTTTTTATCACGGCCGAAGACCATCAACTGCAATGATTAGTTTTCAAGATGAATATAAGAGACTCTCAAATAATCGCTTCAGTGACAATTAGTAAAGACATCCAACATTTTATGAACCAAAGGAAAGGTTTGACACTGTATACTCTAAATTGTCAAAGTTTGCGAGCTCACTCAAAGGATATGATTGATTCTATTTTACAAGAATCTAAAATTTTAATGTTGAGTGAAACTTGGTTACATGATAACGAGTCTGTTAGTATACCAAATTTCAATTGTATAATTCAATACAAACGACCAAATGTTCGAGCTGGAGGAGTTGCTATCTATCACAATGCGAATGATACAACTAACTTTCTGACCACTAATATCGACATGACTGTGAGACAGTCCGATTTTGTTAGTACTGCTATATCATCAGTGGGTGATTTTTGTATAGCAGAGTGTACAACGGAAGATGGTAAAATAATTGTGTTATAGCAGTTTATATTTCTCCAAATCAAAGAATTGAAAATATTATTCATTTCTTGGAACGGGTGCTATCTCCATACACAGCATATAGAACACCATATATGGGTAAAGGCGAAGATAAGCTACCAATGATATTAAGTGGAGATTTTAATGTTAATTTCTGCTCTGAAAATTCTGATGTACTCATCAACTTTTTACGTGAAGATTTTAATCTTTCAATAAATAATGACAGAACAGTTCCTACAACCCGACATGGTACTACAATTGATGCTGTATTTACACGATATTTAGATAACGTTTCAACTAGACTATTTGTATCATATTTTAGCTACCATAAGCCTCTTATAACTCACATGGCCATAGAATCACAAACAGATCAACTAATGAACGTGAATTAATTAAATTTCAATATGTATAAATTGTATGTATATATATAGTAATATTGAAGTTATTTAAATTATTTAAATTATCATCCAGGGTTTTTATGCCACAAGGCTTTTCCCTGACGAGCAAATAAAGTATTGAACCTTGTTGTATTTGCTCAACCAAGTGTTTTATTTCTTATTTCTTATTTTAATTAAACCCTTCTTCTTCCTCATGTATAAATAAATAATATTATACTTATTTTTTGAGGTTATTTTTGATATTATTGATGCTATATTCGTTTTGGTACGCCAAAGAAGTATAACTTCTGACGTGCGTACATAAGTACACACACCAGTTTTTGTTTTTATCCGCATTACTCCATATTTATCTAAGAAAGGTGATAGGTGTTTAATTTGTTCATCATTTACGCCCGCGAAGCTTTCTTGTTGTATAAGCTTTAATAAATTAATTTCGGCGTGTTCGATTTTTTGGCGCGTTAAATCCCCTTTTCGACGGTTTAATTTATTTTTCGCGTTATAATGGAATCTTCTCATCCAGCCGAAAACTCTTACGATTTTTGCATAGCTGGAAAACTTTTCATACCCCTGGTGCTCGTTATGATTACGGTTGGTCAACGTTAGTAAAATGACATTGTCTGTCTCTTTTTTGATAGTACCCCTTTTAATTTCTTCGAATATTTCCGTTTCATCATATTTGACTTCGGTAGAAGGCCAATTCTCCGCGCATTCTTGGAGCCATCGCGGACCCTCCCACCAGCGCGAAGATGCTAGTTGATTACAGGTACAACCGCGCGACGGTAAATCCGCCGGATTCAAATCACCGGGAATGTGATGCCACTGACTCGGACTAGTGAATTGTCTGATTTCCTTCACCCGGTTGAATACGAAGGTTCCCCAATTATTGTTCCGTTGTATCCACGCTAGGACTGTGGATGAGTCCGACCAATAATATATGTCCACTTTACCGAGGTCGAGACTGTCTAATATACCGATTGTTAGACGTACCCCGATAACGGCGGCGAGTAGCTCTAGTCGTGGAATACTTATGCGCGTGTTCGATTTTTCTCTTTTCACTGGCGCGATTCTGTTTTTTGCTTGGACAAAATATACTTTTACGCCCGACGTACTTTCAACGCGAATATAAACTACTGTCGCATAAGCAACGCTACTTGCATCACAAAAGGTGTGTAGGCTGATCTTACTATTTTCCTCGATCTCCCCTAAGAAACATCTGGAGATACGGATTTTTTTTAAGTTTATCAGATCGTCTACCCACAATAAAAATTTTTGTCTTGATTTGTACGGTACGTCCCAGTTCAATTTTTCATTCCACGTTTCTCGTAGTAGAAGTCTCGGTAACAATACTGCGGGGCAAACGAAGCCTAAGGGATCAAAAACGCGGTGTGCTAACGCGAGGATGTTTTGTTTCGTTACTTTTACTTCGCGAAATTGATTTAAAGCTGGTATATTTAGAGATAATGTGTCGTCTATTTTATCCGATGTGATGCCCAACACCGCTGTTTGGGTTTCTAATGTCTTATCTCCGTTATACTCCCACCCTCGCAAATCAAAACTCGCTAATTTCATCATGGCCGTAGATTCTGTCATAAATTGAATGAGTTGATCCCTTGTATTTACACTAGTAACCGAATTGTCTACATAAAAGCTTTGTAAAAGTTGTAAAATAATGCTAGTAGTGAACTCATTGCTTCCTGTCTGATGAATTAGATCATTTAAATGTTTGTGAATAATAGCGCCTAAAATAAAAGGACTCGATGAGACGCCAAATACTACTCTGCGATGACGCAAAATCATTATATTGCCGCTACCATCGTACCACAGAAACCGCAAGAAATCCCTATCATTTGCATTTATGCCTATTTGTAAAAACGCTTTTCTTATATCGGAAATTATTCCTATTTTACCTTTTCGAAAGCGTTGAAGCACCGTAGGAATAAGTTCAATTAGATTATGGCCTACGTGTAAACATTCATTTAATGATACCGAGTTTTTTCCTCTCGCTGAGGCATTGAAGACCGGACGAAGCCTTGTCGTGGAGCCTTCCTTTAGAACTCCTCGGTGGGGTAGGTAATGTCCCCAATTCTTTTCCTCTTCTATGGGAACTCGCTCGATGATCCCTTCGTTTAACCAGTCATTAAACACAGTGTCATATTCTTGATAAAGTCCTTGGTCCTTCAGTTTCTTGATTGTGGTTTGTAGTTGGCGATGAGCTATCTCTTTGTTGTCTTTTAGAGGTGGGTGGTTTTCTTTCCACGGTAACCCCACCTCGTAACGTCCTTCTTCGTTAATTACGACTGTTTTTAAAAGAGAGGCTTTTATTTCCTCTTCGTTTTCCTTGTGGCTTTTATTTTCAATAGGATCTCTTATTCCTAAAGTGTCAAGAGACCATAAATCTGAGACGTTTACATTTTCGACAAACATCGAAATTGCCGTGCCGACGGCATCGTTACGTCTCTCTCGTGTGGGAACTTTTCCCAAGACAGTCCAGCCCAGGCGCGTTTCTATAGCAGCGAGGCCATTCTTCAAGTCATGGCAACGTCCAGTTAATAATCTTCCTAGAATGTCGGCACCAATGAGTAGTGCGACTGCATGGTCATCACTTTGCGTATCACTTAGACGGATTTTTAATTTTTTCAACTCACCGAGACACTCATCACTTTTCACTCGCGGTATTTTCTCGCATATTATATCTTGGTCCATGGCGACGAAATTGCACCTATAAGTGTCGTCGAGGTCACCTAAGTGGACCCGGTATTTTTTATGGCACACCGTTTCCGTTCTTCTTCCGCCGAAGAGTGAGTGTCCCATAGTTTGTTCGCCTATAGGTTCATAACCCATTTCGCGTACTGCCTCTTTAGTGATATACGATTTTTGAGAGCCACTATCTATAATTAGACGAACGTTAATTTCTTTGGTTCCGTTTCTTAGTTTCGCACGCAAAGTTGGCATAAGCACTTCTGCATCGTTGCAGTAACTCGCTAAACTACACTCATTGATATTAATTTCCCCTTTATTATTGGTGATTCCTTTCGGTTTTGTTTCCTCCTTTTCGGTATCGTCTTTTTCGTTTACCGGACACATGAGCGTCACATGCCTACGAGAGCATCCGTCGCACTTCGCTCTGGCGAAGCATCGCTTATAATGATGTCCGAATTTCAAACAGACGGAGCACGTGTTGTACTTCCTCGCACGTTCCCTTTTTTCCCGTAGGCTCATGGTTTTCGCGATCTCACAATTGACATTACTGTGTTCACTAGAATCACAAAACACGCACGAAGATCTTTTCCCTTTATTAGTCGTAAGTAAACTAGCAGCACTAGGAACGTCTCTCATGTGTGGGCGATTTCTTGAAATTTTATCCTTTTCACGGTTATCACTTGGCAAAAAACCTTCCATAGCTAAGGAAACTTTCATCTTACTTTTCACTTCCATTGCCAGAAATTCCATGAGTCGAGTTAATCGCCCTTTTCCACGAATAGCGGAACCTCCCGTTCCTCCTATGTAATTAGCGTTTAGAAGTGAGCAACTACGTTGCCACGCTCTCAATAATTCTTCTGGTAGTGCTGATTCTACGAGAGGATACAATATGGTCGCGTCCGTGTCGTTGGTGAGACCTAAAGATTCCAACGCTCGCAAACGTGATTCGAGGTTATCATATAAACCGGAGAGGAAATGATTTGTAGACCTGGCTGGTTTACGCAGGACAAGTTGCAATAATTGACGTATATATACTTCAATTTGCAGATCTGTATCACCGTATCGCTCCATTAGACTATCAATCGCCTTTGTGTAATTTTCAGCGGTAGGCGGATAACTTTTAATCAATGCGGCTGCACGAGATTTCGGCTCCATAGATTGCACTAAATATTGGAACTTGTCTTCTTTTGTCAACCCGGAGTTTTCGTGTACTTTCTTGAACGAACTCCAAAATGGTAGCCAATCTTCTATATTACCGCTAAATTGATGCAATCGGATCGTCGGTAAATTACAAGACACTCTTATGTCTGGTTGTGCTGGAAGGGCGACGGCAGCTAGTGCGGAGGTAGATGAACTTTCTGTCCCTTTGAAGAGATGCTCGACTCGGGACTTGATATCCAAGAATTTTTCTTCATATTCCATGGTTTCGTTCGTCTCTTGCTCGATTTCTGCCTCCGAATAATCGTCTCCTTCCATTCTCAGATCCAAGTACGATTGCGAAATTGAAGTCAGTTGTTGTGTTTTGGATTCCAATTGTGCTAGGTAGTTTGAAATCGCTTCCCTACTCGATCCCTTTGCTGGATCCAGTAATGCATTCAAAGTGTTATACGCTTTTGTGAATGCAACGCGAGCCATTGTTCTTTTCCTTTTTAAAAGATCCATTTTAATGATAAAGCACTAAAATAACGATTCGCACAAGACTGTAAAACTAGTAAGACCCCAGTCCTGTCACGGTCGCCAAATGTTCGATTAAAGGTCGGGGTGAATAACAGTTTTGACGAAGTAGTACAAAATATGGATCATATATTTTAACAAAACACAAGAAAATAGAACAAAATACAAGTAAAAAACTCCCTTTATATATATATATCGTCGCACTTAAGGTTTAAACACTTACTGACTTCAGGCTTATTATAAATTATTCGTACTTATATGCATCTATCACTGTATATCACTCTTTATGTAACTCTCTATATAAGCCTATATTTTTTTTTTCTTTTTTTTCTTTTTTTATTCATTACAGAACATACAATCAATTCTCGACGAGAATTATAAGTACTTTAGGCTGGCGTGATGTAATAACATGAAATGTAAATAAATAAGATTTACAATGGTGAGTGTAGATATAATACATTAGACTCAAATAATATTACGATGTTTTAAATCATTCAAATCTTGTTTTAAGGTCAGAAGGGTAGAACCTTTTTAGTCTTCGTACTAGTTCATTTGTTTCCAGTAAATTTTTTGCTAAAGGGTTGGGATGTTTGGCTAAACGGGAGTTGTAGCGTTCACTGAAGCTAACAATTTCTTCTTTTATTGTAGATATTCTTAAATCTTAATGAATTCTTTCGTTTGTAACGTACCATGGGGCATTGCAGATGTTTCGTAGAGTTTTTGATTGGAACCTCTGTAAAATCTCTATATTGGAGTTACTCGCAGTTCCCCATAGTTGGATTCCGTAAGTCCATATGGGTTTTAGAATAGCTTTATAGATAGCGAGCTTTTTTTCCAAATCTAACTTAGACGATCTACCAAACAGCCAATAAATTTTTCTTACTCGTTCTTTGAGGTGTTTTACTTTGGTTTGCATATGTTGCTTCCATGTCAGCCTTTTGTCTAGGATAATACCTAAATATTTGATCGAGTCTCTAACAGGAATATTTACCCCATTAATGACCACAGGGGGACACGTGCCTCTGCGCAATTTGAAGGTTATATGAGCTGATTTACTTTCGTTGATATTGATTCGTCATTTCTGACACCATTTTTCTAGTAAGTGCAGATGACGTTGGAGAATATCAGTCGCGTTTTGTGGATCACTCTCAGATGCTAGCAGAGCTGTATCGTCTGCAAATGTAGCAGTAGTTATCCCTTCTGAGGTAGGTAGATCTGCCGTGTAAATTGTGTACAGTATGGGCCCAAGTACGCTGCCTTGTGGAACACCGGACAAGATTGGATAAGCTGAAGTGAATTGGTTTTGATATTTAACCATGAATTTTCTATCTGTAAGGTAGGATTTAAGGATCAGGAAAAAAGGATATGGAAATATTTTCTTAAGTTTATAAAGTAGTCCGGTGTGCCAGACTTTGTCGAAAGCTTGCCTTATGTCCAGGAATACTGCGGAGCAGTATTTTTTCTTTTCAATATCTTGCGATAGTTGACGAGTTATTCTATGGACCTGTTCAATTGTTGAATGGTATTTCCGAAACCCGAACTGATGGTCGGGAAGAGTAGGACATCCAAAACATTTAGTAGGCGATTAGTGAACATTTTTCAAATAGCTTAGATAAAGAGGATAAGAGACTGATTGGTCGATATGACGTAACGTCGTGAGGTGGTTTACCTGGCTTGTGAATGAGTGTAATCACTGCTACTTTCCATGAAGTAGGATAGTAGCCTAGGCGTAAACGGCGTTGAATAGTGATGTAATATACGCTATTCCTTTTTTTGGTAATTCTTTGATCATCTTTCCGTTGATTAAGTCGAGGCCAGGTGCTTTTTTCGGATTGACGTGTGATGCAATTATTGCTTTGACTTCCACTGAGGTAAACGGTTTTATTTGTGGAGATAATTGGAAAGGTGAGTGCATAAATGTCCAGACGTCTTCATCTTTTGCAGGTACTGAAGGTGAAGATGGTTTGAATACATCTGCCAGATAGGAGGCGAAGAGATTGGCTTTATCTATTGGTTTTCTTGCCCATTCACCCTGGGACTGACGGATAGGTGGAATGTCTTGAATTGGACGAGTAAAACGCCTTGTTGCTTTCCAGAGTGAATAGTTAGAGTCTGCAGTAGGAGTTAAGTTCTGAAGGTAACTTTGAAGACCTTCATTTTTAAAGTTCTGCAGTATTTTTTTTAACACTTTGGTAGCTTTATTAAGTTTACGTTTGTCCTCAGGAGATCTACTATTGTGCCAATTTCTACGCAACTTACGTTTATTGTACGATTGCTCCGGCTCGAAGGACCATTTAGTGTGATTGATCCAACTCGCAGAACCAAATGTACAGTTGTACGGTAGTGCTGGTTCCCACTCCCGTACTGTGCACGCTTTCGTGCACGCGCTTTCTCACCTTGCGAGGAAAAAGACTGCTGTCTCTTTCCACTTCCGCGTTGTAAGGACGGAAGGAGTTGATCCAAATAATACACTTCAAATTGTAATGAAATGTGAATATTTATTAATACTCGTTTCCAAGAGATCAGTATAGTGCTTGGGCCTTGTATACTGATCTATGCTAACTTTGATGCTTAGTACTAGCAATAACCTCGGGTTACTGACTAGTTGTATTGAATGCTGCTCGGATCACTTGGATGTGATTCCGCCTAATGAGTATGGACGACTAACTCTTTTTCGTCTAAAATGTAACTGCCCTCTTCCCCACCCCCTCCACGATACATCCCACCACAGGGCTCCGATGCGACCTTGGAGTGGGGTCATCTGATCAAATATACTGCGTTATCGTTTCGAGGAATTCGAAAAAGGATGCCCTGGCGATTGCTATGTTTGTTCCTTATGCTCTATGAATAGATGCCGACGCAATAAAACCCAAAGGTCCTAAACAAATATTCTTTATTTCTTTGCATAGTCACCGGTCGAGCATCTTTGTAAATGTGTATCTTATCCAAATCCTCCGTTGTATACTCTTACCCCCTACTGTTCCGATAAATGACGGAACATTTATTTACAATTTTATTTAAAATATATGCAGGATAGTCATGACCAGAAATATACTCCAGAGAAGGTGTAGAGGCTCGAACTGCATTTATTATGTTGTGCGTTAAATGGTTTACTGCATGGTCCACATCATCAGTTGTTTTCAATGGTAAAGTGGTATCAACAGTATTATTGAATGTTTCGCGGAAGAAATCCCAATTTGTTAGTCTATTGTATAAGGAGATTGGTGGCTTTTTGTCGATAATAGTTGTATTTATTGTTGCTATGATTGGAGTGTGATCGGAAGAAAGGTCAAATGAAGAGCAGACCTGTATATATCGAGGAGATAGATTTTTAGCGATAAAAAAATCAAGCAAGTCAGGGATTTTATTTACATCAGTTGGCCAGTAGGTAGGCTCACCTGAACTAATGCAACATAATCTATTAGTTTCGATACTTTTTGAGAGTGCTTTACCTCTTGGTGTTATAATTCTACTACCCCAGATGTTATGTTTGGCATTAAAGTCACCTCCGGCTAAGAATCTAGAGCCTAGACTTTCGAAGAAATTATCAAAATCTTCTTTTTTGATAGTATGTCTAGGAGGACTGTACACTGCTGAGAAAGCTATTGGGCAATGCCAGTTATATATCATGACACTTGTTGCCTGAAGATGATCTTGTTTATATGGCGCAAGCTCGTAATGTCTTATGTTAGATTTAACTAGAATCGCAGTACCACCATGTGCCCTTCCACTTGGATGATTCGTGGAGTACATCTTATAACCGAAGATTTTAAAATAATTTTTAACCGTAAAGTGTGTCTCCGATATTAATATAATTTGTATGTCATATAATTTTAAAAATGCTTCCAGCTCCAATTTACGTTTCATTAGGCCATTAGCGTTCCAAAGAGCAATGCGTAATGTCTTCATTATTTATTAGTACACGACAGCTTACTTACTATTACCGTTAATAATGAAATGAGATTGTTTGATTGTTCGATTTGTTTATTTATTAGTTCACTTTGTTTTTCGATGAGTTTTTCTAGTCTACTTATAGAATCTGTAAGACTTGAGCCGTTATTATTGTTTACGTTATTTGAATGCTGCGGATTTGAAGTATCTGATATTTGTATATTTTTATTTACGGCTTGTGCGTAACACATAGATTGGTCGGCGTAACGTTGAATGTTTACCGGTGGGTTGGTTTCGAGATTAGATTGAATATTTACAGTTTTCCTTATTCTAGGTGTAGGAAACGTCTTTTTGTACATCTCTTGGTAGGAAGGGCACCCTTTGTAGTTCGCAGTATGGTTGGCACCGCAGAGGAAACAAGTTGGTGGAGTATCTATGGGTTTCTTACAATCTGCCGTAGCATGCTGACCAGAACATTTAACACACTGAAAATTGCGATTGCAATACTTTTGAGTGTGACCATACTTTTGACATCTCTTGCATTGAGCAATTTCCTTTTTCTTACGTGGTGATTCAAATTTGACTATTGTGTTATTCAGTTTGTTTATATTGTAGACCATGTTGTTGTTAGGTTTTTGTTTAAGATCAATAAAGAACATGGATAGTGGGTTGTGTGTAGCTCTGTGATAAATATTACTGATGTTTACAACTTCGTGACCCAGCTCCATTAGTTCGTCTTTCAGGACGTTCAAATCAGCAGAGTGATGTACGTTACGTAACACAACTCTAAACGAACGTTCTTGTTTTAATTGAAATGTGTGAAAGCTAGCATTTAATGATTTTAAGGTTTTAGTAATTTTTCTGTAGGAGTCCGCATCTGCTGGTAATATACGAACCTGATTATTACTAATTTTATAGGTGTAATTATCTTTTTTAACTACATTATTTAGGCATTTAGTTAAAGATTGAATGTCACGGACGTCATCTATGTAAATTGGAGGAGGTAGTGGTATTTTCTGCACTTGTTCGTTTTGCGGCATATCACAATCTGTGACTACACTTGAAGTTAAGACCGAGAATCTGTTAACGGTTTCGGGTACTCCATTACTTCGAAGAACATTGTTGTTATCATCATCTATTCTTGCTCTTTTATTGCTACAAGAAGCATGCTCACGCCTATGAGTAGTAACCTCTTGCCATGATGGAAATGTGGTTGATGTTTGCATATCCCGGTCAAGGATTTGCGAAAGGCTCACTGCCATGAGCCGGTGACCGATTTGTTAAAAATTTGAAAATTAAACAGCCAGGTAACGAATTTATTCGTTATACGTAAAATGTAAACAATAAAGTTATAAACACGCGGATCTACACTCTGAACGTCCGTACACTTCGAATGCTAAGACGCAACATCACACATAAATGGTACTAGTTTCGTGATGTGAAACAATGACTCTGATTTTTTTCGGTCCGTCTGTATTTTATAAATAGTATTTGAAATCTTTTCTATAATTTTGTACGATCCTATTTTTAATTCATCTAATTCTTTTCTGTTTAACCTATGATTATTTTCTACATATACTAAATCTCCTATATTAAATTCGTGATGTCTTCTGTTCTTATCAAATATCTTTTTATTATGTTCATGCGATTTTATCGTGTTTTTTAGGGCAATTTTCCTATCTCTGAGTAGATCCTCATGCGTTTTTGTGTATTTTAGTTCTTCAGGAATTATTGCTGTATTTGTGCCTTCTAGTAAGTATTGTGGGGAGAATCCTGTCACTGTGTGTTCGGTTTTATTATATTTTGCTACACATTCATGTGCTATTGTAGTCCAAGCAGTTTTTCCTCTTTTCTCATTTATCTTACATCTAATTTTGTTTATTATGGTTTGATTTAACCTCTCATTTAATCCATTCGAAAAGGGTGCGTTCACTGCCGTGAATGTTAATATAATGTTTTTCCTGTTTAAGAAGTTTTTAAATTCTTCCGAATTAATGCCCGGATATTGGTCTGACAAGATCATACCTATTTTGTTGTCTGCTGTTATATTTTGTATTAATCGTATGAAATCGTTTGCATTTTGAGTTTTTGATGTCAGAATATGAGCATATCTCGTGAAATGGTCTACCAGCAAATGTAAATATTTCTTTGTTGAACGGGAGCCCCCGAATCCTCCAATCGTGTCTATAGAAACTATCTCATACGGATAAGTAGCCGGACCCAAATGTGACATCAATCCAATTTTATATCCTCCTCTCGATTTGTTCTTTATGCAGATTTCACAATTTTCACAAATTCTTTTTATATTTTGATCCAGATTCTTTGCTACATAAAATGGTTTGATTTTTGCTCTCATTTGTTTTATTCCTATATGACAGTAGAGCGAGTGTATTTTATTTATAAATTCTTTACTGAAGCTTTCTGAAAGAATAATTTTTTCTTTTTTTCCTATTTTTTTATAATACATTTTGTGTTTGAAAATCAGTGTATCTTTAGCATTTTGTATATCAGTGTTGTTCTTTTGATCGCATTCGATCTCTTCCATTTTTATAAAGTTAACAGTTTTCAAAATTTCATCTTCATTTTCATGAGATTCTAATACCGGGTTTCGGCTTAAACAATCTGCCTCTAAATTGTGTTTCCCTGGACTGTACTTAATTTTAAAATCATATTGCGATAATTCATACATCATATCTCCTAATTCTTCATCTGTCCTAGTTTTAATGTTCATATTTTCTAAGGGCTTATGGTCCGAGTATACCGTAATTAACGATGAAAAAGATAGAGAAAATGATGATTCAATCGATAGCCTTAAAGACATGTTTATTACAAAAAGTAGACAACATATGGTGATGTTGAAGCAGAGGTAAGAGAACAGACAATGAAGGCATCCAGAATAGCGGGTTGTTTGAATGACACAATATGGCGAAACAAAAACATTGACATAGAGACCAAAGCAAGAATTTACAAGGCAATGGTAAGACCTATTATGTCACATACCGCAGAAACTCGACCAGACACGGCGAAAACGAAACAGTTACTAGAGACAACCGAAATGAGAGTGCTTCGCAGAATAGTTGGAAAAACACTGCTGGATCGAGAGAGAAGCGAAGATATAAGAAGAACATGCAAAGTGGAAAATATCAACGAATGGATACTAAAAAGGAAAAAGAATGGAACGAACACATCAATAGAATGGACAACAGAAGAATTGTCAGAATTGCACGGGATAAGTCACCGGCAGGCCGCAGAAGCACGGGGCGCTCACGAAAACGATGGTGCGACAATTTAACAGTGCAATAGGCAGAAAAACGTCGTTGAGGAACAGGCAATTTGCCTAAACTAAAGAAAGAAGAAGAAGAAGAAGAGTTCCTTTTTAACTGAAGATTCTTCTTTAATATCAGATGTTAAACTTATTAAACTTAATGGGTTTTCTTTGTAACTCAAATTCTGTTCAAACTCATTTTCATACATTTTTTCTTTTTCAATTTGTTCATCTATCTCTTCTTTCAGGGAAATTATTTGTTATTTTAATTCTCTATTCTCCGATTTAAGATGCGACATTTGAATGTCTAATTCAAAGATTTTTTCTAAATTTCGTATCTCATGTTGTTTTATACTTTTCGTTATTTTATTTTGTAACTTATTTAATATATGTTTAACTTCAATATCCTTAAAAGGTATGTCCAAAGTTGATTCATTTAGATTTTGCGACATGTCATCCAATAAATTCATTTGTAAACTTTCCGTACTTATATCGGTAGTACTTGTGGCATATTTTAATACTTCTGATATTATATTTTTTAATAAATTATTTTCTGTTGTAACATTATTTATTTGTTCTTGCAGATCTGAACTTTGCTCTACCTTGACTTGTTTTTCATCCTATAATAAAGAAATTTGTATATATCTTCTTCTTCTTATTATTTTATTATAATAGCTTTTTTAAAGAAAAACAATTATACTTACAGTGGAATAACATTGATGATCCTCAATGTACACTTGTTTTTCTAATGTTGTAAATTCACAAAGTTTATCATATTCTTGTTCTAAATACGTTATTCTTTCGCGTAAAACTTTTTTCGGTGTATGAGACTGATCTTCTTGAATATCGCTAAAATAATAATATATTATTAATTATTTATTAATATAGTATAATTATTAATGATAATTTATATTATTACTTTATCTGATATGATGTATCTTCCTTCTTAGGTGTACTCTCATAAATATCATAAGTAGGTTTATAAATGCTTATATCATCCATGAATGTTACACGATGTTGTCTACTTTTTGTAATAAACATGTCTTTGAGGCTATCGATGGAATCATCATTTTCTCTATCTTTTTCATCGTTAATTACGGTATACTCGGACCATAAGCCCTTAGAAAATATGAACATTAAAACTAGGACAGATGAAGAATTAGGAGATATGATGTATGAATTATCGCAATATGATTTTAAAATTAAGTACAGTCCAGGGAAACACAATTTAGAGGCAGATTGTTTAAGCCGAAACCCGGTATTAGAATCTCATGAAAATGAAGATGAAATTTTGAAAACTGTTAACTTTATAAAAATGGAAGAGATCGAATGCGATCAAAAGAACAACACTGATATACAAAATGCTAAAGATACACTGATTTTCAAAGACAAAATTTATTATAAAAAAATAGGAAAAAAAGAAAAAATTATTCTTTCAGAAAGCTTCAGTAAAGAATTTATAAATAAAATACACTCGCTCTACTGTCATATAGGAATAAAACAAATGAGAGCAAAAATCAAACCATTTTATGTAGCAAAGAATCTGGATCAAAATATAAAAAGAATTTGTGAAAATTGTGAAATCTGCATAAAGAACAAATCGAGAGGAGGATATAAAATTGGATTGATGTCACATTTGGGTCCGGCTACTTATCCGTATGAGATAGTTTCTATAGACACGATTGGAGGATTCGGGGGCTCCCGTTCAACAAAGAAATATTTACATTTGCTGGTAGACCATTTCACGAGATATGCTCATATTCTGACATCAAAAACTCAAAATGCAAACGATTTCATACGATTAATACAAAATATAACAGCAGACAACAAAATAGGTATGATCTTGTCAGACCAATATCCGGGCATTAATTCGGAAGAATTTAAAAACTTCTTAAACAGGAAAAACATTATATTAACATTCACGGCAGTGAACGCACCCTTTTCGAATGGATTAAATGAGAGGTTAAATCAAACCATAATAAACAAAATTAGATGTAAGATAAATGAGAAAAGAGGAAAAACTGCTTGGACTACAATAGCACATGAATGTGTAGCAAAATATAATAAAACCGAACACACAGTGACAGGATTCTCCCCACAATACTTACTAGAAGGCACAAATACAGCAATAATTCTTGAAGAACTAAATACACAAAAACGCATGAGGATCTACTCAGAGATAGGAAAATTGCCCTAAAAAACACGATAAAATCGCATGAACATAATAAAAAGATATTTGATAAGAACAGAAGACATCACGAATTTAATATAGGAGATTTAGTATATGTAGAAAATAATCATAGGTTAAACAGAAAAAATTAGATGAAATAAAAATAGGACCGTACAAAATTATAGAAAAGATTTCAAATACTATTTATAAAATACAGACGGACCGAAAAAAATCAGAGTCATTGTTTCACATCACGAAACTAGTACCATTTATGTGTGATGATCAAGAAAGCTAGTATATTGTCTTTCGTTTTTCCTTCCCCGGGGAGGGGTGATGTAACGAAATATTACTATTTATATTTCGTCACCTTTACTATTTAAATTTCCCGTCGTCCTACAGTTAAGACGCGCAGGCGTATTAGGCTTAGAAGATTCGGGAACGTTAACAAAGAGACCGAAAGTATAGAAACGGTTAGGAGTTCGCTAAGCAGAGACGGTTAGAATTCAAATTGAAATTAGAATTAGAAATAAGAACAAGAATTAGAAATAAGACAATAAAATAAGAGTGAATATTAGCTGTAAATGTTGTTTCTCTTATTTGCAAACTCAAGGCAGTTATATTTCCAAGACATTATCCCTATAAGAACCATATAGAATATACCTTATATATATATAGAGGTATACAAAACCATGCAAGACGTGTGAGGATATGGGCAAAGGTATAGAATACCACCCAGAAGAGAGATGCTGGTTTAAACCAGAGAGAAGAGATAAACCAAAAACTATACCAAATAATTCAGTAATAGAGGTGGATCTAAATATGGAAAAAAAACGAATAATCACACCATTGATCAAATTTAAGATGACAGTTGAAAATAAGATAGACATAATGGGAAAACATACGATCCAGGTTTTCAGGTCTCTTTAATAAACTCGAAATGGATAAAGATAAGGGACAATAGTAGAGATGTAAACAAAATATTTTTAAAGTCTGTCAATGGTGTGAATCCTACAAATGGATTAATAAAAGTAAAAATAAAGATACTTAATATAGAAAGTGAAGTAGATGTGTACATATTTGAGAGAGAGGATTTTGAAGATTTTATAATAGGATTAGATATAATCCCCGTCTTCAAATTGAGATTAGACGAGAATTTAAGAATTTCACAGAAAATAGAAAAAAAGATAGAAAAACCAGAGATAATATTAATCGAAACGAAAGGTCAGATTACAAATTATTCAATTAATTTCAACGAACATGTGGAAGTGGATGAGTTCCAAGCAAGAATAGAACACTTAGATAGAGATAAACAAAATAAGATAGAAAGTGTATTCTTCTTGAGAGGAATTTGGAAGAGTCGCAGAAAGCAGAAAAGCTAATTGAACGTTCTTCAAAAGAATTGAAGCTGGTTAGTAAGGCAAACGTTGGTGTATAGTCAAAAAACTCGAAAGTCCCCCCTCAGCTGGTTTCTCGATGCGTGGATTAAGGGAGGGCGAGGGGATGGGGGGGGATCGAGCCGGTACAAGAAGTTAGCGAGCTACGGTTAGGGGTCGAGCAAAGGTCTTACTTCCGGAAATAAATAGCAGCTAAGGATCAGAGGCGATACAAGAAGTAACTGACGAGGTCAGTCTACCAGCAGGTCGTTTAGAAGATTCATATCGGTTTGGGAAGGCCTATGCAATGACCAAGTAGTAACTGAGTAGATCAAAGGTACAAGATACCATTTAATCGAAAGGTTACTCAACCTGTTCTAACTAAGGAACCATGTTAGTCGGCATTTGAACTACAGTTAATCGCTAAGCAAATTAGTAAGCTTTTAGAGAAAGGTGCTATTAGGAAGTGCCAAGATTATCCCGGTCAGTTCATATCGAAAATTTTCCTCATTCCCAAGCCGGTTAGATCTTGCCGTCTGATTTTAAATTTAAAAAATCTCAATGAGTTTATTTTGACGGAACATTTTAAATTAGAGGATATAAGGAAGGTTAGGGACCTAATGAAACAAGGCTGCTATATGGCAACACTGTATTTAAAAGATGCGTACTACTTGGTGTCAATAGATGTCGAGTATAGAAAATATTTGAGATTTATATTTATTGGTGAACTTTATGAATTCACGTGTTATCCTTTCGGGCTTAGTACGGCACATTACGCTCTGGCGACAGCAGCTGCCAAGCCCTCAACCGCATGAAGGTCAGAACGAATCGTCGATAATCACGATCGCACACCGACGTGCCCACTCACACATTTCAGTCATCTCACGTTGCTGGCAACAGCAACAGCCACAGTCTTCTCATCGACCTCGTCACATCAGGTACGCGTGCTCATTGATCCTGGGTCAGAGATTTCGTTCATCTCTGAAAGTCTCACCAGACAATTAAATTTTTAACGGCGACACTCAACGCTTGACGTCTACGGAGTTGGAGGAAGAAGGACGTCTCAAACCAGAGGAATGATCACCTTCGACCTTCACTCCAGATATAGACCACTCTCAGTAAAAATCTCGGCTCATATTCTGAAGACGGTCAACCGCATCCTGCCATCTGGCGAGATCTCTCACGAACTTGAATGGCCTCACCTGAAGAGCTTAAACCTCTCTGACCCAGAGTTTCTCACCCCTAGAGCAGTAGACGTGATCATCGAAGCAGACTTCTACGGACAGCTCATCAGGCCTAACATCATCAGGCATTCAGCCAGGGCCCCCATTGCTCAACTGTCCATCTTCGGGTGGCTAGTCATCGGCCCAATTCATGCACCGGTCACGCTGGCAAGGAAGGCACATCAAAGCATCTCACAAGCAACGAACTCCTGCCTGCAAAACCTATTAACCAAGTTTTGGGTTCAAGAAGAGGCTCCGAGAACAACTGACGCTCAACTCACGCCAGAAAAACTGGAGCGTGAACACCATTTCCAGACTACCCTCACAAGGGACCTGACAGGGCGTTACGTCGTCAGAATACCTCTCAACTCGTCCCCGAAACTCTTGGGCGACTCTCAGCATACGGCTCACAAATGTCTTCAAGGAACTCTAACACGGCTTGGCAGAGACCGTCAGTATCAGCAACAGTACACTCAGTTCATGCGAGAGTACGAGGAGGCTGGTCACATGACCAAGTTCGACGACAGCTCAGCGAGCAGAAGGCCACACTACTATCTGCCGCATTATGGCGTTCTCAAGCCAGACAGTTCAACCACAAAGCTCTGAGTGGTCTTCAACGGCTCAAGCGCAAGCTCCACGGGCCACTCTCTCAATGACCTCATGCACGCTGGTCCGAATTTAAAGCTCAACATATTCGATCTGCTCATCTGGATACGCCGCCGCAAGTACCTGTTCGCCATGGACATCACAAAGATGAATCGGCAAATTAAGATTCACCCAGATGATTAGGTTCTCCAACGGATATTGTGAGTAGACGAGCAGCTCAAGAATCTCCCTTCCAACTCACGACAGTTACGTATGGAACCAAGGCAGCACCGTTCTTAGCAGTAAGGACGCTGCTTCAACTTGCGGAAGACGAAGGCTCAAATTACTCGCTCGCGGTGGAACCAATCACTCACGAGCGATACGTCAACGACATTTTCGGAGGAGCGGACACATTGGAAGAGCTGACTCAAACCGCTCTTCAATTCATACGGCTGTGCCAGGCGGGCGGCTTCCCACTGGCTATGTGGCATTCCACCTCTAAACAGCTATTAGCAGAGCTCCCTTCTGAACGTGTCAAGGACTCAGGCATCTCATTCGACGATTGCGACACCAAAATTCTTGGGACACGATGGTCATCTCAACAAGACACGTTCAACTTCTCAACCATTTCAGAAACTTACTCCAACAGATTCTCGAAGCGCCTCATCTTATCAGAAGTAGCACAAATCTTTGATTTATTGGGATTTGCCGCACCAGTTGTTATCAAAGCCAAGATGTTCCTCCAATCACTTTGGCTATACTCTCTCAACTGGGATGACGCACTCCCAGAACCACTCATAACTCAATGGCTCAGCATCAGACAGGAGCTCACTAGTCTGGCCAGACTCTCCATTTCGCGGTGGTTCAACACGTTCGTGACTCGTCGGTTGCACTGCACGGTTTCGCTGATGCATCGCAATTCGCAATGGGAGCCGTTGTGTATCTGACCGTCAACTCACGGTCCACTGGCGCCAACATTTCACTCATCTGCTCGAAAACGAAAGTTGCTCCACTCAAACGACTAACCATCCCGCAGTTAGAGCTCACAGCAGCGCTGCATGTTTACGCTACTCTAAACATGAGCATAACAAATATTCATTTGTGGACAGATTCTCAAGTAACACTCACATGGATCAAGGCTCATCCCTCAAGGTGGAAGAATTACGTCCGCAACCGTGTAACCAAAATACAAGAACTCACCGAGAGTGCTCATTGGAGGCATGTACCAGACACTTCGAACCCCGCTGACCGTGCGTCGCATGGGATAACCACAAATCAGCTCGAAGAACACCCTCTATGGTGGACGGATAACTCAACAAACGGCCTCATGGCCTGCTCAAACTGGCGATGCTCCGGATGACATATGTGCTTAAGAAGCTCGTGCAAGCGTTACACATCACGCAGTACGATCCCCTCCAGAATATCATTGGGACATCATCTACAAGTACTCAACTCTCCACAAGCTGCTCAGGGTCAGCTCTCTTTGTAGTAGAGCAATCAAGAGACACTCGAGGAGGATCGACTCAACCCTAGCAGTCCTCGTCTCAGCTGCCAGCCTGGAAGACTCGCGACTCTTTTGGGTCAAGGTAACACTAGAAGCATTCTTCCAAAAAGAACTCGCTCTGCTCAATCGACAATCTCACTGCCAAGTCACACCCACTCAGCCGACTCACCGCTTCATTGACAATGAAGGTGTGCTCAGGGTGAGCGGTCGTCTCAGAAATCAGAACTCTCTTACGAAACGAAACATCCTGCAATCCTCCCTCGGACCTCAAGACTCTCAGAACTCATCATCACTCACGTTCACAAGCAGGCGATGCATGGAGAAACTCAGTCAACTCTGGCGTTTATCAGGCAACTCTATTGGATCATCGGAGGTAGAGCCCCAGTCAAGTCCCATGTTCTCAGGTGTGTGATGTGTGCTCGCCATAGAGGGATCCGTGCCCAGCAAATGATGGGCCAACTACCTCTGGCGCGAGTCACACAATTACGCCCCTTCTAAAACATGTGCATCGACTACGCTGGGCAACTCACGCTCAAAACCTGGAAAGGCCGCTGGTAAAAAACCTATAAAGGTTAGATCTGCGTATTCGTCTGTCTCACAACAACGGCTACTCACCTTGAAGTGGTCTCCGAATACACAGCCGAGGAATACATGACGACATACAAGCGGTTCACCTCAAGACGCGGGATCCCGTCAGGGTTGCGTCAGGGTTGCGTCAGGGTTTCGTCGAGGTCCCCCCCGTGGGTAGGGGGTAGTAGAATACTCCCACAGTATTCCCTGCTTGTCGTAAGAGGCGACTAAAAGGGAGGGTATGAATGGTGTGTGCATGTTCTCTGTGTGGCTATTCCTTTCTTTAACTCTTTCTATCCCCTCTTTTCTTCTCTTTTCTTCTCTCTTACTTCCTTCTTTTCCTTTCCTTTCCGCTGGCTTGTGCCATTGAAATAATAAATAATAATGATGAGCACAAGGTCAGCGAATACACTGTGTGGTACGGATGTCCACACACCGGCGGTGTCAGGTGGTGCTAGAGCTGGCCACCCTCCGTCGTCATCATGCGACTGCTATGGATCGAGGGTAGGCGACCCGGCCCCGATCCTGGATAGAGCTTCGGGAAGCTGTTCGCGGGTAGGCGACCTGGCCCGCGAATAGACAAATGCGTCAGGAACAGGGGTGTGCTCCGTTGGGGGGCAGAGGTGCACGTTTAAGTGCACTGAGGAAGCTGACACCGACATGGTACCTGTCGGGTCTTTAAGGAAGAGGGCGAGACCGATCGCCTACTCCTCGTCATCGGAGGAGGAGGTCGTCGATCTAACGAACCTAGATGGAGCTGTTATGGAGGGGCCATCAATTTCCAGCCTGGAAACGGGGAGGTTGATCGACCTCATTATAGATAACGCAGCCGAGGCCGAGGTAAAGAGAAAGGTCTGCGGCAATATAAAGGGTGAAATATCGGGAAAGGTAAAAAGCTGCCATTTGGGAATCGTTGAGATTGCTAGGGAGCTGCAGGCCCGCAATAGGGCGAACTGCTGTTCTGATCTTCACGAAACGTTAGAACAATTACGCTCTGAAGCTAGGGCCACAAATATTCGACTAAAGCAAGTAGAGGAGGAGTGTGTGCGCCTCAAACGCGAACTGCGACGCAAGGATACGCTCCTTGAAAAGATCTCAAATAAGGAATGCCCTGGTAATCCTCCAACCAGGGCTGCTACAACTACAACTGCAGTCAAGCAGTCTCTCGCGGAAGAGAGATTAATTGCCGCAAGGAAGGACGAAAGAGTGGATGGAGGGTCTACAACGAAAATTCTAACGGAACTTGCAAAATCCATCATCTCAATACAACAAGAACTGAAGAAGATGAAGGAGGGACGGGGCTCATATGCCCAGGTCGCAGCCCGGTCGAGTGTTGCTCCCCCGCCGGTGATGCCGACGCCACTGGCCCCTGTCCCGGACGGGGACGGGTTTATTGAAGTCAAAAGAAGAACTAGGTCTACTGCGGCTGCAGAAGGATCCTTCCCTGTGCGGGCGGGGGTCGGAAGGGTTGTTCCTTCTGCTCGTCCTCGCGTGGGGGGGGCTCTGCTGCGGGAGAACAAGCAAATAAAAAGAAAAAGAAGGAGAAAAATAAGAAGAAGACTTCCAGGAGAACCAGGGAAACTGCGGCTGTTTCCCTGACCTGTGAGGGAGAGGCCTCCTATCTAGAGGCCCTACAGAAGGTGGAAAACTGCGTTAAGCTAGAAGATATTGGTGTTAAGGGCTTATCGTACAGGAGGGGTTTGACAGGCTCCTTTATATGGGAAGTCCGTGGAAAAGATGCCAATATAAAGGCAGACAAAGTGGCGCAGGTTATGAGGGGGGTCCTCCCTGAGACCAAAATTTCAAGGCCTCAGAGGACTAGCCCCATCAAGTTAGTGGGGGTTTACCCGACTACCACCCTGACGGCGATCAGGTGTGGGTTGCTGGAGGGCAGGACTGGTATTGACCCCAACCTAATCACAATGGGGGAAATTCACCTGGGCAGGGGCGGCCGCTACGAGGCCACCGTTGTGGCCCCGACGGCTCAGGCGGCGGTAAAAAAAGGGAATATTTTAGTGGGGTGGGGGAAAGTGCGGGTGTTCCCCGTGAGACCCAGGCCCCTAAGGTGCCACAGGTGCCTGGCAAGGGGTCACGTGGCGGCCTCTTGCCCGGCACCTAGTGCCAGAATGAACGTGTGCTTCCGGTGCGGGGAGCCGGGGCATGTTGCGAGAACTTGTGAAGACAAGCCCAAGTGCCCGGTCTGTGTAGAGGCGGGGCGCTCTCAGACCTCGCACAGGGCGGGATCATGGGAGTGCCCACTAGTGCCACCCATCTGGGGGAAAGATACTATTCTGAAGGTAGCTGGTCGACGGGTCGCGCCGGTGCGTGATGTCGACGCTCCGGGTAGTGCGGGCGTCAGGGTCGGATCTGGTGTAAATAGTGTAAATAGTGTAAATAGTGTAAATAATGACAATAGCATGGAGGTTGAGCAGGCGAATCCTGCCCCTCCATGTAGTTTGGATGTTATATAAAACTAAAATACAATGACTAGCGTTGTCCAGGTAAATCTCAACCATGCGCGTCGGGCTCAGGATTTACTGGGCCAGCGAATGAGAGAGGTTGAAGCGGGCATCGCTATAGTGTCGGAGCCGTGGTGGGTCCCTCCTGGGGATGAGAAATGGCTCTCATCCCTGGGAGGGTCGCCCCTCGCCGCGATTGTTGCGAGCAAAGGCGGAGGAACCTGTAGCCTGGTGCGTCGGGGTTTGTTTTTTGTAGCCGTCAAATGGGGGGACTCGCTGGTAGTTTAAGTCTACTTTCCTCCCAGCGAGAATATAAATAGTTTTGGTAGACTCCTTGATGAGCTCGAAGAGCTCTTAGGCACATTTCCCGCTCTTCCAGCTCTGGTTGCCGGGGACTTCAACGCCCGGTTCCCTAAATGGGATCCGGAAGGCAGAAGCAACCTAAGGGGTGAGTTGCTCTGTATATGGGCCAATAGGTTGAACCTAAGCCTGGGTAACCAGGTTGGCCACCCCACGTGCGTTCGGCCGCAAGAGTCGAGCGTTGTAGACCTTACGTGGGGATCTCCGACAGCTAGCGTCCGCTTATCGGATTGGAGAGTGGATGAGGCTGAATCCCTTTCGGACCATTTGTATATTATATTTAAGTATAAGCACGAGGCTGCAGGCGTCCGAAGCCTTCGCTTCAGGGATAGAATCTTCCCTAGGTGGGATGCGAGGGCTGTGGACGAGGATAGACTCGCCGCAGCCCTCGTATCTGGGGAATGGACACGAGACAATGGTGCCAGTGTGGAGGTTTCTATCAAGTGGTTGAATGACACACTTGTGAGTGCGTGTGGGATTTCAATGCCGAAATTAAAAACTTCTGCGAACTGAAGTCGGTCGGTGCCGTGGTGGTCGCCGGAGATTGCGGCGTTGAGAAGGGCAGCTATGGCAGCAAGAAGACATTATCTAAGGGCAAGGCGCAGTGGAGATCAGGCCAGGATCAGAACTTGTTTAGAGAACAGGAGAGAAACAAGGAGGAGCCTGGTCCGTGCCATCAGAAGGGCCAAGGCTTCGGCCTGGAGGGACTTCCTCACTACCATCGAGGAAGATCCCTGGGGGAGGCCCTATAAGCTTGTCATGAACAGGCTTAGGGCTCGTGGTCTCCCCCCCCTTACTGAGGCACTGAACCATTCTTTCCTCATGAGAATAGTGACAACCTTGTTCCCGGGTGGTGGCCAATTAATAGCCCCTAATATCAACTTAGCGGACTTAGACGAAATTATCGTCACTATAGAGGAAGTGCGTGGGGCCGCTCTAAGGATCGATCTTGGGAGAGCACCGGGACCCGATGGGATCCCTGGCCTGGTGGTCAAGAGAGCAGCCATCCATTGTGGTAGGGGCCTGGCCAGATGTTTTACTATGCTGCTAAGAAGAGGAGTCTTCCCGCGACCATGGAAGAGGGCGAAACTCGTCCTCATCAAAAAGGGAAGCGACCACGATGATGACATGCCCAGCTCTTATAGGCCTATATGCCTACTGGATGAGGTGGGGAAGCTGTTCGAAAGGGTGATTGTCTCCATGGTGAGCGGGTTCTTGGACCAAAGAGGGATCCTCTCTCCTTGCCAATATGGCTTTAGAGTGGGTCATTCCACCATTGGAGCTATAGGGGAGGTAAAACAATACATACAGGAGTGCGCGAGTGATGGACGGGTGGGCGTTCTTGTGTTGTTAGACGTCGCGAACGCTTTCAACTCGCTCCCCTGGAGAACAGTGATAGCAGCAATGGAGGGTAGCGGCTTCCCTACCTACCTGGTAAATATAATCAAAGACTATTTTAGAGACCGACTCCTGTCCTTCATCGGAAGTCAGGGCAACGTTTATAATATAAGAGTGACGTGTGGTCCCACAGGGCTCCGTCCTGGGCCCCACACTTTGGAACATCGCCTACGATCGGGTCCTCCGAGTCCCGCTGCCGGAAGGGTCTCGTGTGGTTTGCTACGCAGACGACAGCGGGGCGGGACCCGGCTAGTGCGATGTTAGCGTGTGAAAGGGACCTCGAGGTCCTTGTGAATGAGATCGAGAGTTTGGGCCTTAAAGTGGCGCTGCATAAAACGGAGGCAATGGCCTTCCCTGCCTCTGCCTTCCGCAGACGCAGGATTGCTCCCCCCCCTGTGATCAGACTCAGGGGAGTTTGTATTGCGGTGAAGCCCAGCGTGAAATACCTGGGCATAGTATTAGACTCAAACATGACGTTTATGCCCCACTTCGAGGCCTTAATCCGAAAGTGCAGGGGATCCTTCGGTCCATTGGGAGGATCCTTCCGAACCTCCACGGGCCGAGGGAGAAGAAGCGACGCTCTATAGCAGCGTGATCCACTCCGTGCTCCTTTATGGTGCTCCGGTGTGGTGGCGCGCTGTTGTGGAAGACCAGAGGATCAGGCGGGCTGTTCGGGCCTTGCAAAGAAGGGTAGCAATCAGGGTGTGCTGCGCGTATAGGACAGTATCCTTTCATGCGGCAATATGGTCGCGGGGATCATTCCCCTCGACCATCTGGCACCGCAGCTGGCGGATGCTTACGCAGCGGTCCGGGAAGCGGAGGATCCCGTTTCCCCTAGCACAAGGGCCGTGCTGGGTGCCATTGCCAAGAGGAGGGCAATTGTTGCATGGAAGGAGGAAGAACTCAACCTCGTTGGTACTGTCGGAGCAACGGGGGTGCGCGTGAGGGCAGCCATCGCTTCCAGGTTAGAGGAGTGGGTTGGAAGGCCGTTTTCCTTGGAAACGACCTTCCACACCACTCAGCTGATGACTGGCCATGGCTGCTTTCCAGCGTACCTATATGGTATTAGAAGAGCAGATTCCCCGCAGTGTTTCCACTGCGGCGCGGAAAATGATGATGCCGAACACACCCTGATTGAGTGCCCTGCGTGGACGGATGCAAGGGCTTCCTTGGTCAGGGAGTTGGAGGGGGTGCAGCTCACTCTCCCCGGGATAGTCGGGCGATCCCTGGATACCCCGGGGGCGTGGGCTGCATTCCAGTCCTTTTCAGGACTAGTTATGAGGGCCAAGGAAGATGCCGAAAGAGCGAGAGAGAGAGTACTGCGTGAAAGAAGAAGGATGATTGCTAGGCCGCATTGGAGAATAGCTCCTAGGCGGCCCCCCCGGGCGAGGCTCCGGGCAGCTTTGGCGGCGCCTGGCTCGGTCTAGTGCGTCGCTTCCCCCTGTTGAGACGAACGAGCATGCGGATGCATGGGTTGTGTGAACCCGACCATTGCATCATGGGATGGATGGCCGGGTTTGTATATATATATAAGTAAATTTCTTTGTCTTGGTAGTGGTGGTCGCATTACAGTTTGGATTTATCCCCAAACTTACATATATAAATAGTAGTTTTAGGTTGCGCCTCACCGTGAGGCGCAATAGTTAGATATAAGGTATGTGTGATCTTGTGTGAATGAAGAGAGCCTGGCAGAACACCGGCCAGGCTCATCGGATGGGAGTAGGTGAGTTATGTGTACATATCACGGTTCCGCCTCTCCCATCCAACGAATGAATGAGTTTGCACCAGGGGGTTTTTTAGTCGGTAAAAATCCGACACTCCCTTGGGTTCCGGGCCCAAGGGGCTTTTGAAGGTTTTTCCCCCTGACGAAAAAAAAAAAAAAAAAAAAAGGGTTTCGTCGAGGTTGCCTATAACGACAACTCGCTGAAGCATCGCTTCTTGCACATCCAATTGCAGATGCACCGCTGATCCTGCAGACGGACGCCTCCGACAACGATATAGGGGCAGTATTGCAGCAATGGAATGGGGACCAATTTCAACCTTTAGGCTTATTCTCGAAAAAGCTCTCGCAAACGCAGACAGATACTCGACTTATGATAGAGAGCTACAAGAATTTATAGCAGCCTCAAATTCTTCCGATTCTTGGTCGAAGGCGACATCTTATAGTCAAAACTGATCACAAACTATTAACTTTCGCATTTTAACAGAAGGCGAGCAAGGCGTCACCACGACAACTGGACTATATTAGGCAGTTCACTACCAATTTAATTCATGTCGCAGGCGACGAGAACACAGTCGCGGACGCGCTCTCCAGGGTATAGGAAATCAGCATGCCTGTCGTTGTCAGCACACAGGACCTGGCAGAACATCAAGCGAGAGACGAAGAACTCGCTGCCCTGATCGATCCTGGAGCAACAACGTTGCTCGAACTACGAAAGTAGTTCGATGGGCCGGAAACCATGCCCATCGCCGATATGTCCGCTGATAGCGTCACGAAGTCATTCTTCAGCGGTTGGGTCGCTCGCTTCGGAGCACCTATCGTCGTGACCACAGACCGAGGTTCGCAATTCGAATCTAGTTTCTTTCAAGCTTTGAAAAAACTTTTAGGTTGCCAACGTACTCGGACATCCGCGTATTATCCTGTCTCCAATATGATGATAGAGCGATGGAACCGTACACTTAAAGCTGCAATCATGTGCTACGGTATGCAAGACTGGGTCAACGTTCTTCCCGTCGTCATGCTAGGCCTACGCACCAGCTTCAAGGAAGACCTTTGAGCAACAGCAGCAGAGCTCATTTACGGGACGACGCTGAAGCTTCTCGGCGAGTACTACCTCAGTGACCAACCTGCTCTAACGATCCGCAGATATTCCTCGAGCCCCTTCGGGAGAAAATGCGACTTCGGTCAGCACCAGCTTCGCATCACTCCAAGGCTAGGGCGTTTGTGCATAAGATTCTGCATACTTGAACCCACTTGTACATCAGGGTCAGAGGTTCTTCAAGACCGCTTTGTCAACCCTACGAGGGCCCGTTCGAGTTGTTGGAAAGAATGTCAGACAGCGTTTTCCGCATCAACGTTAATGGGAAGTCATCGACGATTTCGACGGAGCGACTCAAACCGGCTTTCTTCGAAACCACTGAGCGAACGGACATCGCCCCGACATTGGAGGACAACAACGAAAACCACAATCTCCGACCTCGAACCAACCTAAAACGTACTTATCCAGGAAGAGAATACATTTCACGACTTCGGTTGGCCTTAGACGCTCGGGGGGAATACTATGCGGCCTGCTGTCGATAAGCAGAAATCTACTTTATCCTATGCGACTAGTGCCGCCACTCTCACCCCTCATTCCATGGTCAGGCTACTTTAGCGCTGGCACTCTATAATGGCTAACAACGTTTCTATGAGTACGTTAATGTTTTCGTAGTTACAAAAACTTTCTTCAGTTATTGTAAATAAAGAAGTTAATAAAGAAGTTAAACGCACTTGATCAACAACACTTTTCGTTATCCGTTCAAAAGTTCTGTAATAGTTCATAAATAAATAAATGTTACATTAAAATAGTAGTGACGGACAGAGATTGAACCAATAGAATTTAAGTTCCTGATTCCTTTCGCTACACTGTAACTTTGAAGTAACAATAGCCTGTAAGAGACATTTCTTGTAAGAGACATATTTATAATAAAGCTTGTATGTTAGTATATTTATAGTAGAAAAGATTAAACATTCCTGAAACAAGAAGTTCAAACTTCACTGGTGGTCGCAAGACATCGCGGTTTTTTGGACCACGACCACTGCAACAAGGAGGCGCTTCTTGAAAGCTTGGCGCAGCGGCGACCAAGAAAGAATAAAACTCTACATTGAGGACCGGCGTGAAACCAATAGGGCCTTGAATAGGGCCATCAAAAAGGTCAAAGCTTTAGCTTAGCGGGAATTTCTAGCCATTATAAAAAAGAACCCATAAAGCAGACCTTACCGCCTAGTTATGAGAAAACTCAAATCGTACTCTATTATGGTCACTGAATCTTTGGAACCAGCTCTTGTCGACCGAATGGTAGAGAGCCTCTTTTCCCAGGTAGAACAAACTATAGCGCAGGATACTCGTCTAGTGCAGATAGACAGTGCTGTATTGACGCTTCAGGAGGTGATGAGAGCAGTTAAGAAGATCTCTCGCAGGAAGGTTCCAGGAGTAGACGGGGTACTAGGTGTGGTTGACCGTTAGCAGCTGTACACTTCAGTTAGGGACTGGCTGAGTGTTATACGAAGTGTCTAAAAACCAGTATCTTTTTATCAACTTGGAAAAAAAGCTAAGCTAGTTTTTATTAAAAGGAGACATCATGTACAACCGGACCTTCCTCGATCTTAAAGGCCCATATGCTTACTAGATAAGGATGGGAAGTTATGGGAAAAAGTTATGCCCAAGTGCAGACTCAAGTTAACGACGATACATTTTTGATCGACTCTGCTGTACTCTTTAAACGTATTGCGATTCTATTTTATGGTGAAGAGGCACAGCCAAGAAAAGCGTTCGAGTACGAACTTACACTGTATCCCTCATCTCTATTTAACGAGTTTGGTTTAATGAGGAAAACAACAAAGTTCGAATTATACAAAATAATTAGGCTGTATTTTTTACAAGACAAAACTTCGATCCGCAACATGACCTTTGTTATTAATGGCAGATTCTTCCTGCACAACATCTGCTGGAAGCATATAAAGTATCCTTTAAAATAATTTGTGAATTATACCACTCGAATCTTATCCGAAAATACAGAGAAAATCCTTCGGTCGCCTTTGATGGATACACCGAGGAATATGTAGGAATAAAATCATACGAAAGATACCGCCGACGACAACGGAACATGGCACCGGATGTCGAGTTGAAAGAGAGCTCTTTAATAACTTTAAATCGAAGAAGGTTTCTTTCCAATATAAAGAACAAAATGGGACTGGTGCAAATGCTATCGGACTATTTAAGTATGAAAGGTCTCAACGTAAAAAATGCAGAAGAAGATGCGGACGTGCTTATTGTAAAGACAGCGATAGAGATGAAGCATAGTACGAGCCGCGAAATTGCAGTTGTTGGTACTGACACCGACCTGCTGGTCTTATTAATAGGCTTATCTGATTTCAGTCCTTTAGTTTTTACTATTAAGCCCCATAATAAGGATCTGTCCTGAATAATAAGGACCTATTGATATGGTGCAGAGCTACCTCAGCAACTGGCACCTCTTACACGAGACCAACGAGGACCAGAATAGTCGGCGCTTAACCGCCGGAGTTCTACTGGGCTCGGTGCAATGGCCGACCCTGTGGAGTGTAATGTACAAAGGTCTCCTGCGCCTGAAAGTACCCGAAGGAGCCTCGGTAGTGGGCTGTCCGGACGATGCGGCGGTTGTAGCCATTGTAAGGACGGCAGAATTACTCGAGCTAACCCTGGCCGAGGGAGTTATCACCGTGTTGCACCAGTTGGACGGCATGAGTCTAGAAGTCGCGGGCGCCAATAGTGAGACGGTGCTCCTTACCCGCCGGCGAACGCTACAGGCGCCGATCATCCGAACACATTGCGTGAACATAGAGGTCCGGAGAAGTATACGCTACCATGGCATAATGGTGGACGAAAGGCTTAACTTCGGGGAACATATCCGGAAGACGGCGGTTTAGACATTGGCGACTCGAGGACGCTTTCCCGGTTGATGCCGAACATGGGAGGAGCGGGATACAACAAGAGACGTCTGCTAATGAGAGTAATGCACTTGGTACTACTGTACGTCGCCCCGGTATGGGACGCGGCCTTCGCAGTGGCGAGGGACCGGCAGGCCGTGGCCCAGTGTGATGGCGGGCTGTCCGTGGAAGGTGGCGGTCCAGATGTGTTTTGCTTATAAGACGGCCTCATTCCATGCGGTGATGATGACCACGGGGATTATTCTCCTCGATTATTTGGCACCCCATCTAGAGAAGACGTACGCGGCGATTAGGGACTCTGAGGGACCCGTACCACGGGTCTGCTGAGAGCTGGGGGTAATTGCCAGAAGAAAACACCATCGAATGAACGAAATTATGATAACATAAAAAAATTCATATTTTGGTTTGACGAACAACGTCCTTTTGAACCTCGATCTGTCTTGTATTCATTGTCGACGGGGATTGTCGGTATGGTTATCTAGCATTCGAGAAAAATAACAAAAGTATGAAATCTATGGTGAAAAAAAGTGCAGCCAAAGTTTCAATGTCAGCAATAACAAGCAAACTTAGAAATCTGACAGCTGCCCAAGTACAGACTCACGTTAACGACGATACATATTTGGTCGACTCGGCTGTACTCTTTAAGCGCATTTCGATTCTTTTCATGGTGACGAGGCACAAGAACGTAAAGCATACGAGTACGAACTTACACTTTATCAGTCACCTCTATTTGACGAGTTTGGTTTAATGAGGAAAACATCAAAGTCCGAATTATGCAAAATATTTAAGCTGAATGTTTTACAAGACCAAACTTCTATCCGCAATATGACCTTTGTTATTAATAGCAAATTCCTCCTGAACAACATCATCTGCTGGCCGCAAGGAGAATCCTTAAAAATAATATGCGAATTATACTACTCGAACATTATCAGAAAATACGGAGAAAATTCTTCGTCGTCGGTCTTGTCGTCTTTGATGGACACACCGTCTCATCTCCCACATAAAAGCCTGGATAAACCGCCAAAAATGGAGACGTGAAATAATACTTGACGCAGGTATTCTCAGGATACGGATGCTTCCGGGTGTACCTACATCTCTTCTGACACAATGACGTAAATAAAAACTAACATATTCTGAATACTGGTCTAACGATAAACTTTTGAGGAGCAGCATTTTTGGAGAGGTCATGAGTAGGGATCAGTTTTTATATTTGTAAAGAGAATATATTCTCTTCAAACTTGAATCGCTGAGTATGATCCGCGTGTCAATATATAGTATAAAATGTAGAGTATATAAGACAAAGGAAATCATCAACGTACTGAGTTCATAAAAGTTCGTTATACGAAGAGAAGCATTAAGAATCGTTAGTAACCATACGGGTGACCTCCGGATAGCGGTTGAGAAATAACTTCAATTGTCGTTTCTTTTATTTAACAGGTAAAATATAGTATTATGAATTGTAAATAGTACTAGTAATTAAAAAATAAACTCTTATTTAACAGGAGAAACCGTTTGAGTTATTTTCCTAAGGGAAACAAAACAAAAACCACCAATATAGATTTTAAAAATATTTGTCTTATATATTTATTAAAAATATTACATTTTAATACGAACATTGTGCCTGCAGATGTTGATAAATTATATAAAATAAGAGAAATTTGTGATAAGCTATGACTACGTTTTCAGAAGGCATTTTATCCTTTTCGAAATCTATGTATTGACGAAAGCTTACTCCTGCATAAAGGAAGGTTATCGTTTAAGCAATACGTACCCTCTAAATGAAACAGATTTAGAATGTAATCATTTGTTTTATGAGATACCCAATCTGGATTTATGCAAGATTTCATTATTTATAATGGCTCATTAATTACTACAAACTGTGTAAATAAATATATTGGGAAGTCAGGAAACATAGTAACAGAATTACTAAAACCTTATTTAGGCAAAGGCCATACGTTATACGTAGTCGATTGGTAAACAAGCCCCGCACTTTTTATTCTTTTGCATAATAATCTAACTAACGCTTGTGGTAGGGTAAATAAAAGACGAAAAGGCATGCCAGTTATCAAAAATAAATTACAAACTTGTGAAATGAGTTTTCACTCCTCGAAGAATTTATATGCGATGGGATGGTGTAATAAAAGAGAAATACACATGCTATCTTCTTTCCATAGCGAAGAATTTGTTGAAACGAAACGTCATTACCGGTCTCGAGAAGTGATTATGAGACCAAAGTGTGTTGTTGTTTATAATAAATTAATGGGGACTATGGAAAAAACAGATATGGTTATCAGCACCATTCACTCACAACGCAAAGCGTTGAAATAGTACAAAAAGTATTTTCTCCATTTAATTGACATATACGTTTGGAACTCTTATAGCTTATATAAGTTAAAAACGAGAAAACAAATATCAATGGCAAGCTTTCACCTAGAGTTAATTCGTCAACTTTTAGGTTATTATCAATATGACAATAAGAAAACTATTGCGAATAAATCAGGACAAACGAATCCACTTCGCCTCACTGAAAGACACTTCCCGTCGCTATATACAAATGAAAATCCAAAACGGAAGAATCAGCTGCGAATATGCGTAGTCTTTTCAAGAAATGACAAGAGAAAGAGATCACGATTCCAGTGCCAAATTTGTAATGTTGGCCTGTGTGTAACACCATGTTTTAAAAAATATCATACAACCATTCAAGGGTTGTAGCTGCATGCACACTGTGGGATCGGTCTGGCGGAGTACTTCACGGAATGCTTTAGGGATGCTTGCGTCCTTTGATGTTGACATGATCCAGCCAGGAACTGACGCGTTAGCTTCGGTACTTAAGGTGTTGCAGACACGGTATTATATTCCGAGGCTTCTCCTGTTTAAAAAACTCCAAATGTTGTTAAATCTCCTGCGTCTAAAGGAGAAGTCCATTGTTGATTTACGGTCACTTCTTAACAAGATGCAGTGTATTTTAGATCATTGAAGAATGCAGGCCGGCCGGTAGAAAAAGGATAGTGTGCTGTTATTCCCGCTGGGCACTGGGCTAGAGATGGACACAGGTAATGTGTAGAATGCTGAACACACCTCGATCCACAGTCCTCGTGGAAATCTAAGCTTTCCTCAATTCTCTTCCGTTGATCCCGCCGAGTTCGGATCCAGACGTCGTAAAAGCGCTTACTTCTTCTCATTTCCTCAATGAGGGAGTCTCTGCTTTGATTCAGGACGCCGATTTATCAAAATTTCCAGAGAAACGATTAAATATGTTACAGCTTCTTCAGCGCATCCGCAATAATTTCTGGAAGCGTTGGTCGTTCGAGTATTTGTCGCATTTGCAAGGTCGAAAAAAATGGAGGGATCGTTGCAAGAATTTCAAAGTAGGTCAGCTTGTGTTGATAAGGGATGATCGGTACCCTCCATCAAAATGGCCCTTGGGCAGGATCACTGAGGTGCACCTTGCCCCGAACGGGTTGGTGCGAGTAGTCACAGTCAAGAAAGCCATCTCTTCAAGCCAGCGAAACATTGCGCGCTTCCAGGAATAGACTAGAGCTAGCCAGATGCGTTCCCTGGGAGAAGAGAGGTTAGCAGCAGCTAGAGACGAAGAGGGTCTAGATTTAAAGACAATCGCAATGATGCTCAGAGAGCTGACAAGATCCCATAACAAGATGCAGCAGGATCTTAATAATATTATGTATGGGCAAAAATCGTACGCCCAAGTCACAGCTAGGACGCAAGTTGTTACTCCTTTGCTGGAAACCGCCGCATCGCACATGGACCGTCCAAATGATGGGTTCGTAGAGGTAACGAGTCGCAAAAGACGAAAAAATTTTACGCCCACTGGAAGAACAACAGTGCCAGTATGGGCTAACCAGGTAGGTACGGTTAATCATCCCATTATTCATCCTTACAGGGTCAGGCAGAACCCTGCACGCAGTTCTAAAAGAAAGAACCAGAAGAATCAGCAAGGGAGAAATAGAGATGCCGCAGCGATCTCCCTGACGTGTAAAGAGGAAGGATCGTACGGCGAGGCCTTTCAAAAGATTCAGAATTGCGTGAACCATGAGGAGATAGGCCTGAAGGGATTGCCGTGCAGACGTGGTCTGACGGGCTCCTTCATCTGGCAGGTACGGGGGAAGGATGCAGACCAAAAAGCAGACAAAGTAGCTCAAGCACTAGGAAGTGCTCTTCCTGAGGCTAGAATAGCCAGGCCTCAGAGGAGAAATCCAACCAGGGTAGTTAGAATATTGCCTAGGGCGAGCCTCACTGCTGTTAGGTGTGCATTACAAGAGATAAGACCAGGGGCTGACCCCAATCTAATAAAGATGGGGAACATTCAGGCGGGCAGGGGTGGAATGGTCACAGTTGTGGCCCCGACGGCCTTGAGTCAAGCCGCAATCGAGAGAGGCAGAATTACGGTCGGCTGGACGTCAGTCAGGGTTTTAGCCTTAAGATTGAGGCCCCTTAGATGCCACAGATGCTTGACAAGAGGCCACGTCGCTGCATCTTGCCCTGCGTCGATCGCCAGGACCGGAGTGTGCTTTATTTGCGGTGAACCGGGGCATATCGTAAGGGCCTGCGAGGGCAGACCCACATGCCCGGTGTGCGTAGAGGCAAGACTCTCTCAAACGGGACATAGAGTGGGGTCATGGGAGTGCCTAATCGTGCCTCCTATCAGAGGTAAGGACGGGGCATTTCGGGCACCTAGAAAATTATCCAGCTCGGTCCCCGCTCCGTCGCAGGACGCTCCGGGAATAATCCCAGATAATACAATATCTGAAGATACTGTGGGATTGAAAAAATATAAATAAGAAGCTTTAAGATTCGAATATTCAAGAACGACAGTTGCTAAGTATATACGCAGTTCTAGTTTTTGTTGAATATGAATATTCGAGAGGGACCGAGAAGTTTCTAGAACGATAAGAGAGTATAAAAGAGAAGCGTTTCAGTTCGGACCGGGTTCAGTGTAAGTCCAACTACGATATAGTCAAGTGTTAGTGTTATATTTTTGTCGACTTAATAAATTGTTACTTCTGATTACAATCACACTCCTCACTATTTTTTACCATATCCATATATAATTTAAACATCCTACAATACTATAGTAGAAAAGAAAATTGTTGAACATATTCGGGTTGTGCGGGATGTAGACCCTAGCGTAGCTGACAACATGGAGGTGGAACAGTTGGAGTCCTGCTCCTCCATCGTCGTCAATAGTGACAAGTTAGGTGAACCAGGGCCATCGGTCTCATTGTCCTGGATAATACAGGGCGATGGGGCCGAGGCTGAACAAGGATAGAACACATAGTGAAAATGGAAGATATTTGTTTACAAATAAACTTGAACCATGCGCGTTGCGCTCAGGACTTGCTGGCGCAACGGATGGCAGAGACAGAAGCTGGCATTGCGATAATTGCGGAGCCATGGTGGGTTCCTCCCAGGGATGACAAATTGTTCTCTTCCCTGGGGGGACTCCTCTTTCTGCGGTACTCGTGGGTAAAGCAGAAGAACCTGTAGCCTGGTGCGTCAGGGTTCCTTTTTTGTAGCCGTCAAGTAGGGGGACTCGCTGGTAGTTTCTGTCTACTTTCCTCCCAGCGAGCACATAAGTATGTTTTGTAGACTCCTTGATGAGCTTGAGGAGCTCTTAGGAATGTTCCCTGCCCTCTCATCACTGGTGACTGGCGATTTTAATGCCCGGTCCTCTAGATGAGATCCGGAAGGCAGAAGCAACCTTAGGGGTGAGTTGCTCTGCGTATGGGCTAATAAGTTAAACCTTAGCTTGTATAACCAAGCTGGTCGCCCCACGTGCGTTCGGCACGGTTAATTTTGGACATCAAGTAATTTGCTGGCCCTTAAATTGCTTGAGAAACGGGACGTACTTATGTTATCCACTATCCATACTAGCGAATTTACATCTATTAGAATATATACGAATGTTATTTGTTAGTATATTGAAGATTTATCTATTTTTATATACCTGTTAAAAAATAAAATGTTAACTGTAATTCAAGTAATCAATTTTCCTTTATTATTTGCGCAAGATTTCAAAAAATTTATTATTTCTAATTTTTTTTGTAATAAATAATTTCCTCTTTCCTGTATATATATAAAAATTAATAAATATGAAAAAAAAATTAGAAAACAGAAAGAAAAAAAATTAATAAAAAAACTTTCCCACGAAGGATCGAATACTGACTAACAGCGCGAGAAGCGAAAACGCTATTACTGACGCTATCGCGTCACTTGATACACAGTCGAAATTAAAATAATTTAAACATATATACAACAAAAGTCAAAACTAAAACCTTTTTTCTCAAAAACGACTGCGCATTTTGAAAAAACCCTTTACCACGATAACACCCTAAAAGTATACTACTAATATACCAAAGCTCGTTAAGATCTGTGGGGGTCCCAGTGTAAGGTCCCCTTGTTAGTCTACTATTTTCGCATTAATACTAAGTTTCAACATTCGCTACTAATTGTAAGTTTTCTACATTTGTTACTGTTTTTGACATTTGATTCTGATTTCGACATATATTTATAAGTTCAACATTTTTTGTACTAATGTTAGATATATTCCTCAGGTATTGACGGGAGGAATAAGATTTACAAAAATTATTACTATTTTCTTTTACCAATTTTGAGCGAAAATTTCAGTCAAGAACGAAAAATTTTTTTCAAATAGACGCCATTTTGTCAAAAATCAAAATTTTTTTATTTCTTCATGTGAAAACCATTATTCATCTATCGAGTAAAGAAATTTTTGCTAGATTTTTTTATTTTACCTAATCCAAATAAAAAATATCGTGCTCACCGCCGGACACTTTTTCTGGAGGACCTCCAGAAGATCGTCTACAGGAGCAGTACAACATTATATTTTGTTATCGGACAACGGGGTCTTAAAATTTAATAAATTTGCTATAAGTACATGTTTTTTTATATAAATGTTAAATAAAAGGTCTTTCCAAAAAAAATTCTTAAAAAAACATGTTTTTTTGCGCTCGCAACTGGATATAACCTTTTCAGCGTATACAAGCTCCAGGATTAAAATTCGCTAATAAGTATTTAGGACCGTATGTCGTAGTAAAAAATTTGCGTGATTCAAACATATTGTTCAGAAAGCGGGAAAGGTGGAAGGTGGTCCAGCTCAGACTTCAACAGCGACGGAATTTAAGAAACCGTGGTCGAATGAAGAAGCGTTTTCTAGCGATTAAGAGTGTGACATTGGAGGACGAATGTAAAGCAGAATAGAAAAGTGTAGGAATGTAAGAATAAAAGTTAGAAAGTAAGAAAGAACATGCTTGTAGCGTACGTGATCTTAAGCACGTCGATCATGAAATCTGTTGCTACCCGCTATGGTGCGAAGTAGGGATTTCAAACGAAAAGGTAGTTAAAGGTGAAATACGCCAGAAACAAAAGACAACAAATAGATATTTCTAGAATAAGACAAAGATGCTTTTAAATCTACAGAGATATTTATAGAATAAGTAAAGATGTTTTTCTGATATGTAAAGCTACAAAAAATGTTGTCCCCTGTTGTTATGGTATGAAGGAATGAGAGAGTATGTGTGCATGTGTGTGCGCGTGTGTTAGCGTAGTAAAGAAATAAGTAATGTAAGACAAAAGCGACTATATATATATATATATATATATATATATAGGAGAGAGCGTGTATGTGTGTGTATGCGATAAGCAGTTTACAAATAAAATAATGTTAATTCAAAAAAGCAAAGCAAGTTCTATACCGTGTCAGAATCTGTACTATTGTAAATATATCTGACCGCATATAAAAATATGACAAACAAAGAGTGAGGCCAGTTTTTGGTCAAGCTGTGAAGCCTTGACCAAGAAATGACCTAAAGAATTTTAAGGATAAAAGAAATTCAGGAATGAACAGGAAGCAATGTTTCGTGTTTCATGTGAATGTATATATAAATATAAGAACAGAAGAAATTTAAAGACGTAGATAATCGCTATTAGAAGTGCGAATATAGATATTTTTAGAATAACTAAAAACGATTTTCTTGGAAGTAAAACTACAAGCAATGTTGTTGTTTCTTTTAACACGTTGGATAGTGTGAGTATGAGTGTATGAAAAAGTATGTGTGCGTATTTATGGCGTACGTGACGACGAAGCAGAGTAGGGATTTAGAAAAAAAAGGTAAAGTTAAGGAGAAAGACACCGAAAAGAAATGACAATAGACGATAAATGATGAACGATAAACGATGGAAAGGCAAGAAGGTAGTTAAAGCAGGAAATTGTTTAGAAGTCTATAACAATGTTAATTGCATACATTTCATTTTCAGGTTTCTTCGACTCACATAATCGGTGATTTATGGAAATAAAAATAAATTTGTTTTGTTTGTTACGTTACCGATTTAACGAAGTCTCGTATATTCTCCTAACAAATGATTAGCGAAAAAAATTAATGTTTACATTCCGAGAGCGTATAAATCAGTTAGTAATTATAGCCATTACATCGGTATCTCTGTATCGCGTACCTTATCAAGCTGTACAGCATTTTGTTATTTCAAAAATCGCATTTTAATTTGTAAGGAAAATAGTTTTTTAAAAATGAATTATATTTTCAATTTTTTTAATGATAATTTATAATAAGAATTATTGATATATGAATTAGATCCTAATTCTAAAATAGTAGCAAAATTACGGGCATAGAATTAATGAAAATAAAAGTCAAAGTGAATTGTTAATTGATTATTTACTGATGCACTAAATAATACTATAGACGAAAATGAACTTATTGAAAATAGTAACATTTTTTAATTGAATGATGTTATTAAACATAAAGTAGCATCCAAAAATATAAGCGGGTCCAGAAATAACAGAGCACCGTACGTAATGTGTTAAGAATTAAAGTAAGATTATTACCATTTTCTAGTAGCTCGTGGAATTAGGCTCAATGGCACACCTTCGATCAACATAATAAAATAACATTAGTCACGAGAAAAAATAACTAATTTTACTAAAATATATTTGTTAAATATAATTATCTTGTAATCCATTCTTTCACGTTAACGATCAATTTTAATGAAAAACTCACTAATTTTACGTAAAGCAGATACACATTTATTAACGAGAAACACAAACACAAGATTCAACAGGGCAAACGAAAGTGACTTGGTTTGCTTCCTGATCTTCTTTATAAACCTATTCCTGCCCCCACTTCCCTGACAAGTTACTTCCTTTCCACAACGAACAGTTTTCAGAATATACGAACTTTGTTCCTCATTGGATAGTCATACGAACATACTGACGCCCACGAGGCTCATTGACTTAGGAAATTAACATATCTTGCGCGGAAAGCGACTAAAGTTGTTCTGAAAACACCCGCTTTTGCGTTGTGTGTGTTTGATTTTGGTGTGGTTGAGTGTGACGGGCGGCATGATGTATGTTGCCCGATAATGTATTCTTCTCAACATTGCTTAAATTGCATTTGGTGTTCTATAGAATATCTAAGTAAGCATTATGTACAATGCTTAGGAAAAGCCAATTCTCCTGTTTTCTACGTCGCCTAAAAACGCCTGGAATTGCTCATAATTGCGGCATTTCCCACTTGGACTATAACATATATTACTATATAGATTTATTTAAAGATATAATTTGATAGGGGAAAAAATCGTAATTGTCTATAACTGTCCAAATCAATAATTAATAATCGTCGTGTTTTTTTTCTTTTAACGTCTTATTTCTTAACAAAATCATCTCTTACAACGTCGTACTATGCTCTTCGTTATTCGTCATACTTCTTAGCAGAATCTTTCAGTTTCTATCTACTGTAGGCAGAAAAAAGTACTCAGAGCGCAAAGGGTTGAGTTAAATGAAGTTTGTCAATTTATTAATTAAATCAATTAGATATATATTTTTACCTTCATCGTTGGAACATTCCAATTCTTCCTCATTGCTTTCATTTTCTAATCCATCATCTTGTTTTCTGTGTGTATAAATGTTTTTTCTTTAATTCTAATATGCCATTTAAAATAGAGGAATACCAAATGCTTAAGTTTTCCCACTGCCTTTTTCAGCAGCTCCAAGAATATTTCTTCTTCCAAATATCGCTGGTGGCAATGTTAAAGATTGTATTGTTGTAGGAGTATAAAACTTTTCATCAGATAAAGCTTTTATTATTTCCTTTGGTGTACTAAGGAATTCTGCACTCCATACAGAAACGTAGATGATCATTTTTTCATTATTATTATCGTTGTTTTCGCACAAAATTTTCTCTTTTTGTTTACAAATTTTGTTTACGAATCGTTATAAAAATATCAAATCTTGCTACAAAATAATAACATGGAATTTTGAAGTTGATGATAATAAAAGGAAGCTTTTTCTGACTTCTAAATCAATAATTAAGCTTTAGAGCTTGTGTCGGTAAGGTAGATGCCATCAAATTTTACTCTTTTTTATGTAATTTCTATAGAATATAAATTTTTTGATGAGAGACTCTACGAGAACATGTTTGATTAGCGTCTGCTCGTTTTTTGTATAGTTTAGAATTAAAATTTTTAATCGATATAATTTTAACATTAGAATTGTTTTTTAACGACGAAGACGTCGAAGGTAAGGAATAACATTCGTGATTTTTATCATTTCGACACAAATGTGATCTTTTATAATAAATTATTTCATTTTTTCTTTCTCATTTATCATTTCTCATTTTTCATTCTCATTCCATTTCTTTATTTACAGTTCCCATAATACTACACAATGTTTTTGATTTGAATAACTTCAATTGATATTCATCGAGAAGATTTAACATTTCTAATGAATCTACTTAAGAGATAAACATTTTCTATACTGTATGTTGCTGAAATATATAGTTATTGATTTACTTAATTTATAAGTGTAATGTATTACAAAAATATATTGGATGAAAAATATATAATTATATATTATAATAATAATTATATATAAATATATGAGATATATGTAAATTCAATTATATATTATAAATATAATAATAATTAGAAAAAAGTAATGATTTCAATAAAAACTCACCGCTATTATTTGTCTTCTCATCTCTATCAGATTTTTCATTATTTATTTGACGATTCGCGCAAGCTTGAAAAAGTTGTAGGAAATTCATCGGCATGGTCTTTCACGTATTTATTCGATAATAAGTCAGCATAATGCGTTGATACTTTATAATCTGATGGCCAATCATCGTATATCGTATTTCTCAAGAAGTTTCTTTTTCATTTTGTTGGTTCCGCCGGTGGATATGTTTTAACCTCATTTGATTTTTCTAATAGCAATAATAAATGACTTATACTCGCATTTGTCAATTTGTCAAATAATAAAATTATTAAAAAAAAAAAAAAAAATAAGTAACCTATTTGTATAATTATGCGTAAATTACTTACTTAAAACAGAAGAAATATCAATTTCTTTGATACCTTCATCCGAAGAAACATTAATTACTTCATAATTTTCTTTATTCGCGATACTTTGTATCGAAAAAGATGATTTGATTTTTTAGAAATTAAAGACGGTAAAGGTAGAAGATTATCGTGATCAATATATTTATTATATATATATACGTTCCGGACTTTCAAATAATTTACACGTAGATTCACGTTGATATTTTTCGTTTGTAGATTTGTTATCTAATACTTCTAGTACATTCACGTTTGTAGATTTGTTTTTTACTTTTGGTACATTCACGTTTTTCTAATTTCTTTTAATAAATTGTATTTCCGATTCGCTAACGGACGTTGATGATACGACGAATCTTCTTCCTCTTTTATTAACACATCTAATTTTTTATTGTTAGGTTTAATTTTGGAAAAATTTTTTTTACGTTTAATCTGTTTCTTATTATCAAATGTATGTCCCTTAATACTAGTTTCATTTTTTGCTTTACGCTGTCCGACGAGGTACACTTTATATACGAAATCGATCATGAACTACTGACAATATCACGTTTAATGGGAGTGCTAATAATTTTAGTTAACGTTTTTACATTTTAGGATGTAAAATAAAATTCTTCGATGTTACGTTTACAATGACTAAATACGATTTGACTTCATCTCTATGGAACATTATATTATATTACTACATACAAGTTTTTATTTCCTTTTTAACACAAGTTTAGAGTTTTTTCTCAAGTATAAATATATATATTCATATGTAGGAGTGGTAGTAACAGTAGCTTAAAAACAAAAGCAGCGTTAGTGACGATTAACGACCATGAATAAGAAACATAAGATAAACAACCGACAGTCGGTAGGAAGAAAAAGTGCGTGTTGGGTCCGTGTGAGAATGTGTATGAAAGTACGTTGTAAGATGAAGAAGATCGTTCTATTTCAAATATGTTTTGTTTACAAGGTGTATAAGGCGATATCGGCTTGTCGCTAGCTGAATATGATCATGCCGAAGCTTCTCGAAGATTCTCGAACCGAAGTAAGAAGGAAGAGATCTAGATGTCTTACGATCGAAAAGGGTCGAGAAGGTTCGAAAAAGAAGTAAGAACGTAGATGAGAAAAGATGTATAAATTCGCGGCGGAAAAGACCGACGTGGCAATTGAGATTGTAAAGTTGTTCTGAAAACAGTCATCGTTTAATAGCCAAGCAACGAGCACGTCTTATATATATATATTGTATTATTATTTAATTTATTTAAAATATATTGCATTTCCCCGTTAAGAAAGGTTTCTCTTCTATATCAACCTATTGACAACATCGCGGAATTCTTACCTTTTTATTCGTTAGATATCTTTTCGGAAGACTGACTGGGGAGGGGAAATCCTACATATATATTTATGTGTTTACTAACAAACTCCTAAGAATATAAAATTCTATGAAAGAAAATTGAATGCGTAGATTATTATGTGTGAAAGAAAATATTAAATAATTTTCAAGATTATTTGTTAATCGCATCCTATGCCCATTATTTATTTCTTTATACACCGACTTCAAAACGTTTGACATGAATTTATTTCAATAAACAATTGCAAAGAATTTACAAGAAGACATTACAGTTGAACACTAAGGGATTTGTACGAGCTTGGGTACATCAGTAGTATACTTTTAAGTTATTCTTTTGGTAAAATATTTCGGTGAACTGACTAGCCAATTTGGAGAAAAATGATTTTAAAATTTTCTTTTTTTTATATATGTGCTTATGTTCTTGTAAATTGAATTGTTGTTCAATTAGCGCGATTTTTTTATTTTTGGTTGTAAAAAGTATGTTTTTATTTTAATTTCTTTTTATCGTACATTACAAAAGTGAAAAACATCTTACAAAAAATATTAAACTGATAAAATATAGTTTTATGATTGGTTATAACAAGTATAAATCTCATCATAATATTTATCTATAGATATATATCTAGTTTTTTGTTATTATATATGAGGGAGCTTAGTGCCATTTCGGCATTTTAAAATAATTATTATAACATCAATGAAAAAGTACAAAAAAACCAATAAAACGTAACATTGATCAATTGGCGCGTTAGCGTAGGATGTACTATTCTCGCGTGTCGATCGGATAAGTTAGTGTTCGATTCTTATTAGGGAAGTAACCTTTTTTATAAATATCTTTTATCTGTAAGATTGAAAAATTTTTTATACATTTATTAATATTTATTAAAATTTTTTATTGAAATAATTAAAATTTTTATTGAATTCATTTAATTTTATTGCATAAAATTTTTAATGATTAGAGTATATATTATATATATAATTGTTATTTATTACTATTAAGGTTGTATATATTTTTATTATGTTTACCGGTTAAAAAATAAAATGATAACTGTAATTCTAGTAAACAATCGTCTCTTATTATTTGCACAAGATTTAAAAGAATTTATTGTTTCCAATATTTTTATGATATTTTTATTCTCTTTCTTGTATATAATTAAAAATTACAAAATGTAGAAAAATTTTTAAACTTGTAAGATAGAACTAACTTAAAAAAAGAAAACCCCAAGAAGAATCGAACACTAACCTACCAGACCGACAGACGAGAACGTAATATCGCACCAATTGATAAAAAATTGAATTTGCAAGAATATAAGCAACCTATAAAAAAGAATCAAATTTAAAAATCTTTTTTTTCAAATTGGCTAGCCGGTTCACCGAAATATTTTACTGAAAGAGTACCTTAAATGGATACTAATGATATACTAAAGCTTGTAAAAATCCGTTGGTGTTCAACTGTAATGTCTCCTTGTAAATATTATGTCAAATGCTTGGGAAAAGTCCGCAACAATTCTTTTGTTTCCTACATTGTCAATAACGCTTTGCATTGAGGGCAATGCCAAGGAATTGCTAACATTGGCCGATTTTTCACTATTCCACAAACATATACATATATCTACTACTCGTTTTATGTCGTCCTTTCACATTAGGTGTCTTATGTTTGAAAATTTCTGTTACTTTTTACACAGGATATTCTTGTGAACGTTCGTTATATCCTGTACGTCATAAAATATAAATATTCCACTCTGATAGAAACAGAGAGTGTGTCTTGATTTGGGTGTGGGTTTCTTAGATCACTTTGTTTGTGTGACATAGGGGGATGTTAAAGTACGGATCACTTCCGTTTCATTCTTCTGTTATCGAACTTATTTCCTTCTCTATGTAGGAAATTTAACTTTCCCTAACTACATTATGTTAAATTCATTACATTATCGTGATATATACAGGGTGTCGTAGTTTACTCTCACTAAACATTACCAATATATTTTACAAGCAAAAATAATACAAAATATCATATAAACATAAGCTTTTCAATGCTTTATTAAAACGTTGTAAATAAAAATATAAAATGATGATTATCTGGTGTTGTTTGTTGAAGTCTTATAAAATTCCATTTCAAACTGCTACCCGTTATCATGAATGTAGAACAAAAATCTATGAAAAATGAAACCTATTGTATTACTAATTTCATATTCATTTTTTTTCAGTTCAGTAAATACATCGCAAATATTTTGTCTCAACTTTCGACGAAACACTAGTTCTTAATCATTTCGTATTTTTGATTATAACTTTTTAATAAAATATTTAAAAGTCTATGTTTATATAACATTTTTGTCTTATTTTTGTTTGTAAAATATGTTTGTAATATTTGTCGAGAGAAAATTAAGATATCCTGTATATGATATAATAAAAAAGAATTATAAGTAATATAATTATAAAATAATGAAGAAAAATAATATAATATTTTATATAACCAAAAATAGTATATATCTTTAAAATATTGAAAAGTATTGAATGAAGTAAATAATTTAGTAATCAAGTAACATTAATATATAACAGGACGAGGTCCTAATAAAAAGAAGAAGATAAAGTAACCTTAACTTGAAATGAACAATAATTGTAAAATAATGGAAGATAGTGTTACGTCCTGTGACGTAATAAAAAGTGTGGTCTATTTTTGGTCAAGCTGTGAAGTCTTTACCAGGGAATAACCTAAAGAATTGCGATTAGATTGGTGAGTGATGAAATTTGAATGTAAGAAACTGGAGTGGAAGAAAGTAGTTAAAATATGAATTTGATTGGAGTTCTATTGCGGTGAAAGTAGATAATTAAATATTAAAGTAAGATGCTTACCTTTTACTGCTGCTGGTGGGATAGGCCTCTGGCTCTGGTTCAATCAACGCTATTAGAATAATTCTAGTCGCGGATAATAAAATATTTTACTGACTCTCAGATTCGTTTATCTTTAATATTTATTCTTTTACGCTACTGATCAATCTTACAGAATGTTTTCTTGATTTTACAGAATGCAGAATACGGACATGTAAATAAAAACAAAATACAGACTTACAAACTGAATATGGATTATTAATTAAAACAGACTTACTAACTCACAAGAAGACCTTCAGATTGACACCTCTCAAATTTGTTCAAACTTTATCCACTTGTAGTAGTCTATGTGAATATTCCTTGTATTTAAAAAAAAAAAAAATAAATATTTAAGCGTTTTCAATAAAACGGGAGTAGAAATTTGACAAAAATGATTTCGTTTCTTTTATGTCGTCGGATCGATTCCTCGAGAGGGAAAATATTTTTTTCCGGTCTTTTTTTATTTTTTGTTTTTGTTATTATGAAGTATGTTCAATTAATTTTATTTTTTTTCTAGAGAGTACGTTATATTATTTTTCTAATATAATAAAAAAAGAGGGGCATTTGTATTAAAAAGCTTGTAAAGTTTCTTCTTTTTGTCAACGTTATTGTTTTATTAAGAAATCAACGTTATTATGCAAGTTATGTAATTAATAATTATAAATAGAATTACAAACAATAAATAACAAAAAGTTGTTTTTTTACTTGCCTGAAACGATTTATTTTTCAGAATAATATTCGTCGTACGGACATACAAAACATAAATTTAATCCGGTTTCGTTAGTATTGATTATAAATAAAAAAATACAAGTACAGAGAGTTACTAATAATCAAAGATATATTCTGTTATTTTATTACAATAAAATCAGCATATCATTTAATTATATTACACCGGCTGGATCTTTAATAAACTTTTCGTAATTTAAAGAATTCATTCGCTGCGATAGATATTGTTTTAAGATTGTTTATCGATATCTAACAATGCATTCGGCTACTCTTGTGCGTGTTTGATCGTAAGATTCTTATAGCTTTATTATTTTTCTTGTTTTCTTATAACATACTTTACAATAACGAAAACAAAAAATAAAAGAAGACCAGAAAAAAAATATTTTTCCTTTCGAGGAATCGATTCGGTAACATCAGAGACACGAGTCCATTTTTGCGAAATTTATACCCTCATTCTTTCGAAAACGGTTGATTATCTAATTTTCTTAAAAAGTATAACGAATATTCTCATGGACTTTTACAAGTATGCAAAGTTTGAAAAAAATCGGAGAGAGGTCAATCTGACGGTCCCCTTATTAGTTTCTTATTAAGTGGTTACATTAACGCCTTCAAGGTTGAATGGTTGAAAGAATTAACAAAGAGTATACCTTCTGGGTGGTGAAGTCCGGACGATTTCAAATCCACGAATTTCTGAGTCTGCGCCTATGGGTATGAGAACTGATCCTTTGTCGAATAGTTCATATTTCCTAAGAAAGATAATAAATACGAAATCTCTAGAATATTTACTTAAGATTGTGCTTATTTATGATTGATACGACAGGAGTCTGGGAAATGTTTGATTTGTCAACCATTCCCTTAGTTTAAGTAATAAAATTATATTGGATTACCTGATTTAAGCCTTCGGCGAGGAAAATCTCGAGCATAGCAGGTAAAAAAAGAAAAAGCGCCCTAGGACGTAACAATAGTATACAGACATTTGTATTTTGTTAAGAGAAAAGTTTTTAATTGGAAAAATGTTGTATTTTTTGTAGAATAAAGAAACACCCTCTGTTTTTAGAAAATAGCGGATTTTAGTGAAAGTAACATTTGATTGCAGAAAAGTAGTATCTTTAGTACTTGTAAAATTTATAATAACTGAAGAAAGGTCAAATGTTAGATCACAGTGCTATTAATAAGGTTTGAGAAAATTATTGATTAAATCATTTGACTGTGGTTTGAATTAATTATTTGTTTAATATTTTAATAATGTTTAGTTATCTTTTCTTAGTAATTAAAGAAAAAAAGGAAGGATAGATACATATATATTACTATATATATATATTTATTTAAGGATATAATCGGATAGGTTAAATTCGTAAGTTTCTATAATTGTCCAACTTACTGATTAATTATCGTCGTGTTTTATGTTACTTTTTTAACGTCTTTTAACTTAACAAAATTATCTTTTACAACATCGTATTTAGTTCTTTGTTATTCGTTATTCGTACTTCTTAGCAAAATCTTGTCGTACAAATCCCATTCTTTATAATTTATCAATACAATACTACACCATGCGATCGCCTTTTGTTACGTAACATATTATATACGCTTCATCCTCCTCCGACATCTTTCATCATTTCTTTGTAACGTCTTTTTTCTTAATTTTTCCTTTCTTTCGAATCCCCACTTCGCACCCTCACGGATGGAAATTGATCGTATGATCTCCTTGCTTTGGTCACGTACGCCACAAGCACGCACCCGCGCCCGCGCACACACATCCATTATCATGCACTCATACTCACACCATCACACACGACAAAAGAAAGAACATTTTCTTTAACTTTCCTTATAAGGAAATCTTCTGTAACTATTCTCGAAACATCTATACGTACACTTCTAATAGCAATCGGTTTTCGTTATCTACGTTTCAAGTTTCTTTCCGTTCACTCGAGACAGGAAATACTGCTTTTTTGTTCATTCCTGAATTTCTCTTATCCTTACAATAGTAAAGATAAAGTCTTTGTAAGTTTTCTTTAAAAATAAAAAAAAAATTCGAGAAAAAACGCAAGGATCATTCTGAAAGTTGGACTAAAATTAAAAGTGTTCCTTAACTCGTTGAAGAAAGACTTGTAGCGTTGCGTTATCTAAATCTCTAAATTTCCAAATTTTCACTTTTTGATATCCCTAAGCAGAGAAAGAATTTTTAAATGCGTATATTTTACCGTTATATCTGTTTCAATATATATTACGAATTATACGATAAAAATCTAGAATTCTTCAATTATATATAGCCTATGCAATGTTCAGCTTCGCTTAATACAATTAATGAACTGATTGAAATTATTCGAAAGACTTATTATAAATTAAACGGAAAGATGCTTCATAATATTTATGTAATATTACAAATATTACATTATGAAATTAAAATAAATCAGTTGAATTAAGCAATGTATATAAGGGGGATTATAGTTTTAAAATTTATTTAAATTTATTCGTGGTGAACAATCTGACAACCCAACACGTCCAATCAATTAGGGATTATTTCTTTTTTCCTTTCTCTTGTTCTAATTTATATCAATTATTAATTCTAATATAGTAATTATAACTCACAATTACTTTTAGGTCACATCTCATATAGTCACAGTGTAGCTACTGGTACAAACGACGTAGCACTTAACAATTCAATCTAATTGTAAGATATGTATATCAAATAGCGAGTAGTATAACAAGTGCTCACAATCACAGTTAGTAATTTACTATTCATAACTTTTGAGATTGTGCTTACAGCATTAACACTACAACTATACGAACTAAGTTAGTCGAATTTACTGGTTCAAGTAAATCTAGTTTCTATTATTTGTATATTTTTTTTTAATATAAATATGTTTAATAGTAGGTATATTTTTAGCAATATTTTGTTAAATCTGAATTGACATTGAATAGATACTTAAAAAAATATTAAAAAGTTTGTATTTAATACTACTTATTTATTTTAATTTCAATTAAATTTATTTACCATTCAAAAATATTAGTTTAAATGAAGTGACTCTCTATTATTAATTTTTTTTTTACAGTATAAATATTTATAATATTAATTATGCATTTTTATAACAATATTTTTTACTCGACATTAAATAGAAGTTAAAAAATATTTAAATAAACATTTATATTTATATTTTCTTTTTAATTTTCTTTAAAATATATTATGTGGTAAATTTAGTTCCTGCGTTTTAGGTGTGGTTACCATTTTTTTCGATATGAATTTTTCTCATTACATGCAAGCGTTTTGAAACAGTCATTGAAATAGCACTTAACGCTTTCAAAAACTCTAAAATCGTCTGAATTGAATTTTCATTGAGTAATTTTTGCAATTCAAAATTTTTTAATTTTTTCAGCTTGCCGAGTCGTTCTTTGTCTTCCACGTTAAAATCACTCTTTTAAAAGCGTTTAAACAGAATATTAAGAAATCCAACCCGTTAAGACTGAATCCCTTTCAACAATGTATATTTTACCGTTAAAGCTCGAAAGTCGTTAATGTACATATTACCTAGTTAACCTATAGAATAATTAATATGTTCCGTTAACGAGCGGAACAAGAGAGTTTTCAACATTTTACCTAGGTAATGTACACATTAAAGTAAGTTGCTAGTCGTAGAAACCAATTGCTATGTAATTAAAGAAAAAACAATATTAAGATTGCATTAATAATTAGGCATAATTTTTATTAATGTTAATGAGGATATTATCGTATTTATTTCTTTTGTATAAATCACAAACACACGCACACATTTATCGTAAAAACAATACAAATTTCGTCGCTTATATATACTCATTTTCCCCTCCATCATCTTTTGTTATTTTCTCGCATTCTTAATCCAAGTTTCCTGACTATTCCCAATCATTTAAATACGAGATTCTTCCTAACTTCCGGATCGAGAATATTCGGGAGGTTTTGGTACGACCAAACGTCAGGCGATTATCTCAAGCGACGTCGCCTGACAAACGAAAAGACGCGTATACAACAAAAGAGACATATTTAGTCTCCTAGCAACCTTTTCTCTTTGACTAGTCAAAGAAGTGGGGACAGGAATATGCTTATAAAGAGGATCAGGGAGTTAAGCGAGTCATTTTCGTTTGTCTCGTTGGATCTTGCGCTTCTGTGTTTCGTTACTAAGTATATATTTGTTTTATCGTACAGACAGTGAATTTTTTATTTTTTTTTATTTTTTAAGTGATCGTTAACGTGAAAGAATAAATTTGAAGATGATCGAATTTGAGAGCATATATTTTAGTAAAATTAGTTATTTTTACCCGCGACTAGTACTGTTCTATTAGTGTTGATCGAAGGTGTGCCAGAGGCCCAAATCCACGAGCTACTACAGGAAAAGGTAAGAATATTATTTTTATTTTTAACATATGTGCGCAGCTCTGTTCTTTCATGAACCACATATTTTTGGGTGCTATTTTATGTTTAATAATAATTCAAAATCAATTAAAAGATGTCGAAATTATCACTAGTAAGCTTGTTTTCGTCTATAGTATTATTATTTAGTGCATCCAATAAATTATCAATCAAAAATGTACTTTAAATTTAATTTTCGTTTGTTCTATGCACGTCATTTTGCAATTATTTTATATACTTATAATTCATATTATAAATTATCATAAAAAGACTGTAAATATAATTGATTTTTAAAAGATATTTTCCTTATGAATAAAAACACGACTTTTGAAATAACAAAATACTTAGCAACTTTATAAGGTATGATAAAGAGCTACCGATGTAATGGCTATAATAACCGATTAATTTTTTTTCGCTTCTGATTTGTTAGGGGAATATACGAGAATTCGTTATCATGGAGTGTAACAAGAAAATTTATTTTTAATTTCTTATATCATCGATTGAGTCGAAGAAACCTGAAAAACTAGTTGTATGCAATATGTTAACATTGTGATAAAATACTAACCGATTTTCTGCTTAAACTACTTTCTTATTCCTCTATCGTTTATCATTTATCGTCTATTATTTATCGTTTATTGTCATTTCTTTTCGGCGTCTTTTTCTTTAATCTTCCTTTTCTTTGACATCTCTACTCCGCTCCATCGCAGGTAACAATCGATGTGTATGGCGCTCTTTCTTCGGTTACGTACGCGATAAGTACGCACACATACTTTTTCATACTTATAATTATATACTATTCAACAAGTCAAAAGAAAGAACGTTTCCTGTAGCTTTACTTTCAAGAAAATCGTCTTTTGTTATTTTAGAAATACAGTAAAACCTCTTTTTGTGCGGTGGATAGGGACCGCATAAAAGAAATCCTACAAATAATATACGGTAATTTTATAAATACTTACATATTATAAACAACTTTGTACGATATACTACCTAATTTTTTTTTATGCGGCGGACAGGGACCGCATAAAAAAAGTCGCACTTAGAAAATACATCAATTATTTGCGAAATATAGATGTGAAAATGCTTTCAATCAAATTAAATAATTGTTAGGAGATTGTTTAAATCAGATGAAAGCGTCGCGAAGTCCGGATCATCGTCGTCAAGGAGACCATGTAATCAGAGTTCGTCCACACATGTATATGTACATTGAAAGAGAACATAAAACTTGTAGCAACGCTACTGAGATTTAGATACCGCATAAAAATAAATCGCACAAAACAAATCGCACAAAAATAAAATCGCACAAAAAAAAATCGCACAAAAATAAAATTGTAAAAAAAGGACCGCACAAAAGAGGTTTTTTACTCTATTTGCGCACTTTCAATAGCGATTGTTCTCCGTTATATCTTAAATTTTTTTTTTTATTTTTTTTATTTTGTTGTTTCATCACAAGCGATATTAACATTTTGTTTATATGTTTTGAGATTATTTGTTTTACCCTATTGATTATAGATTTTTTTAAAAATTTATGAATTGATATAAATTACTTATAGTATAAAATTACATTTAACTTCTTATTAAGAAATATTAATTTAATAATATAAGTATTAAATTTTATTTACTGCATAAATCATTTTAATTTTATAATAAAAAAATTATTTTAAATAAAATTGTTATCACTATTTCATTATATATT